>NC_061121.1:231178048-231236968 GCF_002878395.1 Capsicum annuum | reverse complement strand
CTAAGTTTTGAGGATAAAATACATAATTCTTGCACTTTTAGTCTATTTTCAATTAAGTGAGCTGACCTATGTGATTAGCATGCTTTTCAGGTACTAATGTGGAAGATTTCAGCACTTTGGGGACCTGTGGACAGCAAAGGAAAACTTCACATAAAAGAGAAGGCAGCTTTTGGACTGAATGTGATGCATAAAAACTTTTTCCCGGGCAAACTCAGTATTTTTAAATAGTTAAGGATGCAGTAGCAATTTATTAGAGAAGGATGTTATTAAAAGCATTATTGCTGAATTTTTAGGGAGGATTCATTATTCAGATTCTGTAATATTTTGGAAAACAGAGACAACGGCTTAGTTGAAGCGACGGAGAGAGACAAAACGTGCTTTCCTCTTATTCTCGCTAGTCATCTTTATCGCCGAGATTGTTCTAGTTTTGGTATGATGATTATGTCTATTTTGAGTTCCGTTTTATTCATGAGTAGCTAAGCTTATTTGTTAGGGTTATGGAAACCTTGTAGTATACTCTCTATTGCTATGAGTTTGTGAATTTATGATGTGTCACGCCACTTATATCATTACTCTCTTCATTTTGATTGAATTCTCATGGTTGCAAACATAGGGAATGCACCATTATAGCATTAACTTTTTCGATAGAAAAGTTACTGTTTGGAAAAGAGAGTGTGACAAGAAAATAGGGTTTCCAACCTCTATTTACACGTTAATGCCCTAGCAGGATTAAATTCTTGGAGAGTTCATATAATTTGTTGTACACTTAGGGTTCGAAAGAACTAAAGTGAATAAATCCTTGATGGTTGAAAAACACTTGGGTTTAGAATTAGAATACGTTTCTCTATAAGTGCATGCATGCATAAACTCCGTATTACTCATAGTTAATAGAGAAGTAGAAACTACAAGGTGGACATAACCCTAACTTGTCATTCTCTGTGATCAAATATTATTACACATATCATCTCATCGTTACACTGATAATATTATTTTGCACTTAAACTAAAACCCCCCTTATCTTGGAACCTTCGATCAACAGTCTAATAATAATCGCAATACTTAGTTACCATAGTATTCCCTGTGGGATTCGACACCCAACCTAGTTGGGTTCTATATTTGACAGCGACCGCTTACACTTTCTAACGAGAGTTGTAATTTGGGCGTATCAAAACTCGAAGCCCAACTATTTGTAGTCGGGTGTTGAAGTCGCCAAGGATTGAAAGGAGAAATTTGCAGAACTGTTGGTTGAGAGAGAGTTGAGAGAAGCTATTGAGAGAGAGAAGAGAGACTGATTGATTTGGATTGAAGAGGGGAACTTGAAGCCCAACTATTTATCATCGAATGTTGAAGTCGCCGAGGATTGAAAGGAGAAATTTACAAAATTATTGGTTGGGAGAGAGTTGAGAGAAGCTATTGAGAGAGAGGAGAGAGACTGGTTGATTTGGATTAAAGAGAGGTGTGGGTTGGGTTGATTTGTTTTTGAAAAGATTAGAAAGTTTTGAAAATATTAATCAAGTCCACAATTAACTTAATCAAGTTTGCTAATGATGTTTGACTCTTGAAGTTGGTCAATGTTGTCAATCCTTCATTCAAGACTTAAAAGACACCTTTCCTTCAATTTTCTCTACTAAATTTGGTTAGAAGTTTGGTTCAAATGTCGAGCACTACTCTATTTTTGAACATAAAATATTCCTTTACCATTTGAATTTTTTTTCCCAGCCATTTGTCAAATGTTGAGAAAACGGTCAAAATGACTCTTAGGGTAGCTTAGTAGAGTGTATAATAACAATTCAATATATGATATATTAATAATGCTTGCATTAATAATTTTAGTATTGATTATGCATGCATTAATTATGCTGAGATTTTATTACGTGATGTTTGATTTGATTTAAGTAATATGTATACATAATTTTTTTAAAAATATATTTGCTTACAAAAATACCCTCTTTAAATTTAGTGCAAAGGATGTGAAGAAGGTTATGAGGGGCAATTGTATCTTCAATTATGCTAATACATGCATTAGAACTCATTACATTATTAATACCATTAATTTTCATGAATTAATTATACACACCTTTATACCAAGTAGTTTGTTCATTAGTTATACATAAGTTATAAAAAGTATATAAAAAAAGGTACTAGAAGTACATAAATCAAATATGCCACGATCCAAAACTTGATCGTGATGACACCTATCACACCTCATAATTGGGAAGCCAAACCCCACACATACACATAATCTGAATAAGATACTAAGCAGAAAAAGGAAAAACATAGATAAATCTTAACTGAATCCCGTCATGACTCATCAAAGACATAAGAAAGACAATAATTATTTGAAAATTCTATAGTCACATAGTACAAGGCTCGAAGAGTAATGAAAAGGGAAGTACATCGATAGTCTACAATATCTTAAAATAACTGAAGATTAAAAAAAAATGAAAAAAAAACTGATGAGATCCGATAGGCACCGAAGTCGATTAGCCACTACTTCTGAATCTAAAGGAACATCCAAACACATGTACATAAAGTGCAGAATAAATAAACGTGGTTACAAAATCACGTGTAATCAACAGTTTGCTGATTAACCTTGATTCAAAGTGATGGAGAGAATCATCTATACCACTACTGTAACGATTCATTATGTCATTACTGAAAATATCTATGGTAAAGATATAAGATTCTTAATTGCCATAGATTTTAGGATTAATTTCTTAGTATGTGAGTGTATTAGATATGAATTAAGGTCATACAAAATCTCTAGCATAAAGTTGAGTTGAAGCATACTTACTGATTGAATTTCAATATGAGTTTTCACTAGGGTCAATTTCAAACGATCACTCCTCCTAGAATATGAATATTAGAGATCTTAAAGTCTTATTTACAAAGCCACAACCATTCCTTAATCCGCTTCTAAAATAAGAAGTTATGACCATTTTACTAAAAGATATTTAAGCTGAGAAGTTGTTGCGAGTCAGGATCGTTATAGAGGTTGTGACCGCCATAGCGAGGTCGCTATGCAAAAATAGTGTATGTGTTTTTTTTTGATGAGTTTGGAGTTTTTAACTCAAAACCGCATTTGAAAGCCTTATAGGAGAGATTTTCTCAAGATTAGGATGGAAATTCTTTATTGAGGTGGTATTTCACTCCTTTTTAATATCAATTAATTCATTCTTCTTCAAGAATCATTAGACTGGTAATTAGAGTGAAATGCGGATTAAAACCCTAATTTATGAAATTATGAAAAAAAATCTATGAGTATGTATATTATAATATCACCTAAAATCATTTCTAAATTGTAAATTAACATATCCTAACATGAATTTGTTATTCTAAAATATGATTTTTTTATGGTTGGGGACTTTGAATTCAACGGATATGAAACATTTGGCTTTAAAACTCCTTTAATGTATATAATGTGAGTATAATTGAACTAGTTAATATTTAATTGATCATTGAATAATATTTTAGACCGTGAATAAGGATGAAATTAGTGAGTTTGAATTTTCAACATGTTTATTGAAAAGTAATTGATTAGTTATTCTTATTGCCTGTTTATTAGATGATTGAATATTTTGAGGCATGACAAAAGGACAAAAATATTTGTGGTATAGCTTGCTTGTTCCAAGATCTTCAGTTGAGGTAGGTTGTGATTTGTAAGTACTAGACTGTTATCACTAATCGTATGGACAATATAGATTTGATGAGAGAATCATGATTAGGCCTGCAGATACGATGTTGGGATGAATAAAATATGATATTTATGTGAAAGCGATCTAATTATGTATTGTTGTGTTATTTTAAGAAACCCTTGATAGGTGTTTTGTACTTGCATGACTTACTCGGTGAATTGCAATGTGAATATGTGGATCGAGTAATAATAAAAGGATTGTATGAACTTATAATCTAAGACTTGGCTTAAATACCTTAAAGGGGGTGAATTCTCTATTGTGTGTATATCGAATCTTAACCTGAATCCAAACATGCTACACTATACTATAATGATGGAAAGAGTTGTTATAGAAATTGGCTGATGGAAAGTATGTTGAACCTAGAGATGACTTAAATGTAAGAATTACTATTTAGTAACTGAATTCCGTGGTCTCAATATGAATAAGAGAGGATCAAATTAGTGAATAAACTTATGTATATTGAATGAGAGTTTAGACTCAATTTGATTCATAATGCTTATGTAAATAAGTTGTTCACTGAGCTTGGACATGCTTGTAATTGATGAATATAGTTGGTATTGCTTGTATGAATAAGTTATTGATTGGTCTTTAGGCATATTTGTAATTGATGAATATGATTGATAATGCTTGTATGAATAGGTTGTAGAATTGACCTTCAGACATATTTGTGATTGGTGAGTTGGTTGATATTGATCGTATCTTTACCACTTTTTTCGTTGATTTGTCCAGCTGAAACATGGTATCGACTACTCCATGCGACTACACTAAATCAAATTTATACAACCTCTTCTAACAACTGACAAGGAACTCATGGGCATTCTCCCTTGAAGCACCCGAAAGCCTGTAATTTGATAGAGTTGGGTTTCAATTTTTATAGTCCATTTAAGAATAGGGCTTTTTAGCCTAGCCCGTATAAGCTCGTGGCCCGTGAGACTTGAGCAATGTGGGTTGGGATAGCTCGTGGGCTGGCCCGTAACTCAAATACATGCAACTATTTAGATTGTTTATTAGTATTGTAATTTGGTTCAAAGGATATCATGTCAAAAGTTATTTAATTTCACTATTAGGAGTATTTTTTTGGGTGTTAGAGACTTGATTAACAAGTATTAACACTATGTAATATTGTCTGGTAATATTTATGTTTATTAATATTCTAAAATTAAATTATAAAATATTATTTTTTAAAAAGTGGGTAGATCCGTGAGGCCCGCAGCCCACAGAGTAATGGTGTGGGCTTGGTGTTTGTTGGTCCACCATTTTGATGGGTCAGCCCGACCTCACCCATCAAACTCAAAGCCCGTGTGAGCTAGCCTGGATGGGCTGGGCCGACCCATATTGATAGCTCTACCCCTGGACTAATTAAAATTATATTTTTTGCTACCTTAGTACTTACGTGACACATACGTATGCCTATGTGGACCTTCCGTGTGTTGATTCACTGATATGCCACATAGACACTAAGATTTTCCTTTAGCATGTTCATAAATTGAAAATCAATAATATATAAAACTGAGCCAAACCGATAACACCTCCACCCCTACATTTTTCCTTTCTTTTAGAAAAAAAAAACACTTCTTTGAAAAGACTTTTTGATCTTGTGTTGAGGGTGTTAAATAACTTCATAAGTGTTCTTATTTATACTTGAACTTATGTTGAAGTTGTTGTGCCTAAATACAGATTATTGTATCTGAAAACATTGAAAACAACACTTATCACCTTATGATCCCAATCTTTAGTATTGTTAGGGAAAATGTTTTGTTTCATCCTGAACTATACATGAAATTGCTGAGACACATCCGAACTTTAGAAATGTCCTATTACCCCTTGGACTAATTAAAATCGTATTTTTGACAACCTTAGTGCTTACATGGCACATCAATGTATCAACACACTGAAGGTCCACATAGGCATACGTATGTGCCACGTAGGCGCTAAGGTTGTCAAAAATACGATTTTAATTAGTCCAGAGATAATAGGACCCTTCTAAAAATCGAATGTGCCTCAGCAATTTCGTGTATAGTTTAGGATGGAAATTGTACATTTACAACCTTTCATAACTATGCATGTTTTTTCTTGTTACTTTTTCTTATACTATATTAGATATTTGAACTTAACATGACTGAATTTGCAGGACATAAAATTCACTCTTCATAAGTTTGCTAGCAACATCATTTTGTCTAATGGGCTAAGAGATCCTTATAGTAGTGGAGGGTACGTACTCCTCTCACCCCCTCAAAGTTTTTTCCTCTTTCTATTTGGTTTTATTTATTCTTACATTAATTTTTTTTTTGGTTTCTATTTTACGATTTTGCAAGACATATCTCATAGTCTATGAGCTGTCTACACACGTAATGGTATGCCATTATTTACTCTTCATGTTCTTTCTGATATCTCGTGTAAATTATCGATTGTGATGAAATGAAAATAGAACCTTATTGACTATGTACCTTTTAGCCATGTTTTTGAAAAAATGTCACCGTCTCATATAGAGTTTCGTAAATTCCACCTTTGAAACTCAATGACAATGGCGCTTCCTACTTTAATGAACGAATAATGTGTGAATTGATCCAGATTAATCTAGGCCCCAAAATGAGTATCCAATACTGAGTGAAAATTTACCAAAAAGAAGTTCTCCTTTCGCGTAGATATATATATATATATATATATATGTATGTATTGACTTGAATTTCTTCTCATTTCTTATTTTTTTAGGTTCTCATTGTCTGGACATTCCTTACTGCAAAGCCAAGTGATCCAGAATGGCCAAACATGCAAAGGAAAATAGAAGTTGAAATCATTGAAGGATGGATAACAGAATACTATGATGATCTCTGGAAAAATTCCCTAAAAAATTAGTCTATTATTTATTGTTAATCTTCATCAACATAAATAATTTGTATGAAAACACATATCTTAGATTTATTAATTCAGTATAAACACATATCTATTTTTATTATATTTTGCACTATATTGTGATGCAAATTCTAATTATTTATGCATGTCCAGGAACTGACCTTTTGGCAAATTAACAATTACTTGAATAGGATTTCCATTGCCTAAGAAGTTACTGTGTCTTAGGATTCATTCGGAATCCGGTATATGCAACTGAACTATGTAATCATACGACGTTTCAAAAACTATGACGAACTTGGATCTTTCATCCGAGGTCGTTTCGATCAAATGCGGGTCCACATCCAAATTTTCAATTTGTCGAAATGAGCTCGGTGTATTGGGACCCGAACCAAAGGTCTACCTAGCCTAAAATCAATATTTCGGAGCTGCTGGCGCAGTTGGAATTTGCATTCGAGGTCGTTTCATTGAAGTTTTTGCTCGGTGGCCCTTTGAAACCAACGAAGACTTGAAAACCGGGAATTGTTTCTAAATCGCAAAGTTAGAGGAATATATGTGCCCTTTTCCCTTCATAGGCAAGACACTAAACATGACTTTGCTCCCCTTTTTACATTCACAACACGCAATAACTTAGCATGTCGTCTAACGTTTATGTAAAATTCTCAGTAGACCGCGGTCTAAAAGATTCATAAGTTGCAAAACAAATAAAAAGAGGATCATTTACTAAATAGTTATCTCAAAAGAAATACCCAACAAAAGTTTCGCCACAATACAAGACAAATACTTTGACATTAGCCAAACACATAATTGGGCTGTGTTTAACAAAATTTTTCATTCAAAATCTAATGCAACTATGGATAATATTGTTATACACAAGTGTTCAAAATCTACTTTACAAAGAAAGTGATCACTACATGAATTTACAGTGAGTGGAGCTTGGAAATTGCCTCAATAGGCTACTACTATGAAAGAGAACACCTAGAAACTGCAACACTATAGTTTATTACAAGAACAAGTAGTAAATGCCAAACACTAATGCTGGCAACACTGGCGTTGCTCGTGGTAGCTGAAACCTTGACGGCCTGAGAACCTGATAGTTAAACAGATAAGGAACATGTCTTAGCTTAACACGACAACTGACTGAAGGTATACATTAATTTACCAGAGAGTGTAGGGATAACTATATGACTAACAATTGTAACTGGCCCATCCAATCTGTTGTCTAGCCAAATCATAAACAACAATCTTGTCCTTAAGAACCATGTCTGCACAGAAATATGAAAATATGAATCGACAAAAAAGAAGACAAAAGGTTACTTTTAGGCTTTGCTGATGATCTGCTACTTTTATGCAGGGGTGATTCAAAATCTATTACTTCATTACAGGAGAGATTCGAAAGACATTCAGCTGCGTAATCTGATTGCTAACGTACAGAAAAGTTCTATCTATTTTGGGGGAACTTCACCACCAGTACAGCAACAAATACTCAATCTGTTGGGATATTCTAAGGGAGAAACTGCCTTTCAGGTATCTGGGGGTCCCTTTGTGTACAAAGAGGCTAACTGCTCTCCAATGTGAGTCACTTATAGAGAAAATGCTTGGGAAGATGACTTCGTTGACAGCAAGGTTCCTAACATATGCTGGAAGGACCAAATTGCTCAAACGTGTACTGTTTCAATAGAAACTTTTTGGGCTCAAGTGTTTATACTGCCAAAGAAAACCATCCAGTTCATTGATACTTCTTTGGTACTTGTGCAAGAATAAAGAGAAGTTATGGGTACAATGAGTCCATGCCTAACTATTTAAGGCCAAGAATTATAATGGAAAGGGTGGATTGTATATTAGAGCTGTGTATAAGAGACTAAAGGGTGACTTTCCAAAAGTACAGTGGAGGAAACTCATATTTAAAACAAAGGAGCTTCTAAATGGCTGTATATAATGAGATTAGCTATCATAGGCAGGCAGTACATAAACTGTATATATTACTTTGCAAGCAATGTAATGAATCGATAGAACACCTCTTCTTTTGATGCTCTTTCACTGGAGGTATTTGGTCAAAATAATTATCCTGGCAGAGGGTTACTAGAGCTAATTTGGAGTGGACACAAGAACTAAAATGGGTTATGCAATATTGTAAAGGAAGTAGTAAGGGTGTTAAGGTGTATAGAAGCTGCTTCTATCACTCACTTGTGGGCTGAGAGAAATGCTATTGTTTTTCAGTAAGGTTCATCACATCGGCGATATCATCACATCAGATCATTCAGGAGGTTCTATTCAGGCTGAATCTAAGGTTTTTGCTGTGATAGTCTTTAAAAGTAGAGGATATATACGAATCTCAATAACAGGTTTAGCTCAGTAACATAGAGGTTACCTCCTAAAATTGTCAGTCCTCGGCCTGGAAATTTCTGAAAGCCCATGCACCAGACAGTTTCAGCACCCTACAGAAGCAAAAACTGTACTGAGTGCAGTAGATTACTTTCAAAAAAACTAGATTGCGGGAGCTAAAAGAGTTACATAACTTTTGGCCAGTGTGAAGTCATCTGTAAACTTAAGAATACATACACGAGTTTAAGAAAATTTGACTTACAATGGAAAATTGTTGTATGAGGTAGTCCTCACCCCTTAGTACCATTGCTGCACCACCAGCGAAGTTCAAACTCACCACGGGAAATATATCAACTCTGCACACACACAAAATGTACTAGTCAAAATTTTAGTGCAAAACTAAACTAAACCATCAGAAAGAAATGAGCCTGGAAGCTCCCAAGTTCAATTTTTTAAAGAAAACCTGGAGGTGGTTCGATAGCACTGGCCAGTCAGGCCATCAAAAGCGCGCACATGCTGTGAAACAGCCTTAGTGATCTGCGGAAGATAAAAGAATTGAGTTATAAGGGGAACATCATGAAAGTGCAAGCAAATTACAAGATCGGTCCAATAATATAACTTACAGCATTCACAAAAATATCATAAGCTTCTTCAGCAAGGTATCCCAGAGTTGTTCCGGAATCAATCATGGTTCCCCTGTCTCTTGTTGTTTTAAATACTTGAGGATTGATTGCCAATGTCTGTCCATTGACAGCAATAGTCTGAAGATTAACCATGTAATGCGGCCTGGCAAATGAAAAAAATGAGGATATTTATGAAAAAGCACAGGGGAAGGTGAAAGATATTTATCCAGGTTTACCATATTTACCGTGGGGGGCAAAGAAGAGGAAAATCAAAGCTGTATTAGTAGAGGCTTACACATTAAAGATTACTGTCTGATCACATTTATTGGAAGCTTGATCAGTTCAAGAGTCCATACAGTAGCGAGGAGTTCATATTTTAGCTCCCCAGGAACAGGAACAGATATTTGTATGATCTATCACTACTTGCTTGGGATAGAGTAAGCTATCCGAGTGCTGCTGGAGGCATGAACATTTTACATGTGGCTACAATTAGCAAGTTCTTATGGAACACCAAAAAAGACAAGTTATGGGTTAAATGGATTCACTCCTATTATGGGAATAGGGACTTGATGATGGATGTTATTCCCAACCAGGCCTCATGAAGAAATCCTAACAATGCCTACCTTCTCAACTAAGAAGTTATATTTAAAGCTGAGACCGCATTTTCAGAAGGTGTCATGGAGAAGACTGGTATGCAACAATGAAGGCCTCCCTAGATGGATTTTTATGTGAGAAGGAATCACAAGGTTTATGGCAGCAACTATTGAAGGAAAGCCCCTGCCCAGTGGATAGAGGAACTGAAATGGGCTGAACTACATGCTAAAGGAAGAACACCAAAAGCCGAGGTCTTCAAAATGATGATGGATGCAGCAGTTTACTATGTTTGGAAGGAAAGGATGCTCGATTGTTTTAAAACAACAGAGAGAGTCCTCAGGTTTTGATCGAACTCATCATACAGCGCGTCCATGCTGGAGCTACTAATTTTGCAGTATGGTTGCAGGCGTCAATTATTTAATTTTTACATCCCCATTTTATCTTTATTGATATGTTCTTACAAGATTTGACATGGCTTATTAAACTCCACTAGACACAAAAACAAGTACTTTTATACTAAGGGGACAAAGTAATAAATCAAAGAGAAACTTCAACTGTGTAACTTTTCGTTGCTTATTTTTCTATCATCTTAGATGGGATCTGATTAAACGACTACCAAATACCTTTACTATGCTAATATTTGGCGCAGATCAAATAACTATGCAAGAAGTTTTGGCAAAGTAAAATTGGAAACATGGTCACAACCTATTTACAAAGAGAAATGAAGTCGCACAAGCCCGCAAAGAAAGAGATAACTCACTGTGATGGGACAAGTGGAGTGTAAACCAAAGTTGGCTCCACAATCTGCCCAAAAACCAGGACGCCACCTCCACCATTGCTTCCTCTCAAGCAATGGGAGAAAACATGCGGGATCAGTCCTTGTGAGGACAGCTGTGCGATGACCGACACACCATGCTGCCCAAGTCCGAAAATCCCGTCAGTTGCTTTATCAAACATACCAAAGTCACCCGTCTGTGACGTGCTACATCTGCGTCACAAAATTTCACCAACAATAAAGTTAGACAATGACAAATAGCTGAAGTAACACATACTATCTAAAACTATAAAGATTAGTTGTAGCTCACCCAAAAGTAACACGAGCAGACGAGTTTGTGCTCAGAGAGTTTCCCGTAACTATATCATACAGCATATCATCTGCTACGTAGTAGCCAGATGTATCACTGCCATCACAGTAGTGCAATGTATATCTGCACTGATTTTCAGCGGAACAATTTGTGAAAGAAGACTGTGCTCCAAGAGCACATCTTTGATCTGAACAGGAGATCGGTTGAGCTGTTGATGAGCTCGACAGATCAAAGAATTGCAACTGAATCTGTTAGAGAAAGAAAAATTTAATCAAACACTATGCTGAAAGTTTTATGGCTGAATTACAATGATTGAAAAGCTAAGTCCAATTCTGTTACTAACCAACTTTCCAACTAAAACTAACCTTTCGCTAACTGAACCAATTATGCTGACTAACTACAATATTCTGATATTCAGAACTAGGAAATCTAGCTTGAAGAATAACAAGGTACTCACTCCCTAAGCAGACAACACTGTCCATTTGATCATTTGACAACACTTACCCTCCCTAGACCCCACTTTGTGGGAATATACTGGGTATGTTGTTGTTGTTTGTTGTCTATCGATGACTGCAATAGGTTGTCCATTCTGCCCAGAAGATGCAGTTGCTTCAACCATCAGACTTGTCTTTCTAAATAAATGGCCAAGGAGGTGAAATAACATAAGCAACTGATTGCCTCCATTCTCTATTCAGATGTTGAATTCGTCTTTCCAAGTGAAGGCATAGAAAACTGTTAACTGTACAAACTGAGTGCATACCTTCCCCTTGAAATATGAAGTAGGAATTTGATAATTGTAGACTCCTAAATGTGACAGTTCACAAGGTACATCATATGCTCTTTCCAAGTAGCTCTTGAACGAACATCACAAATTCTACTGTTGATTGTGTTTGCACCAACTCCATTATGCTTCTCCTTTTCATTAGCTGAAATCGTATTCTCCGGATCTTCTAGAACTCGAGGAGGAGATTACTAGAAATTCATGAAGAGTCTGACTGCTCCAGCTTCTGTGTCCTTCTTGTTTATTGTTTTCACTGACTTGTCTTCGTTAGAGTTAACTTCTTCATTGTTTACATAAGTTGCAAACACTTCCTTCTCGCTTTCTATGAAAAGAACATCAAGAACAAAGACTCCAAAATTCCCTTTATCATTCTTATCTTCCATGGAATGTGCATCCAGAGACCAATCTTCAAAAGCCTCTACATCACTCCCGAAATATCGTCAAACTTTAAAAACTGCTAGACTCTAAATAACCAGGATCTCACATCCTCTCCCGAAAATCATGGAAAAACTAACCTTTAGCTAACTGATTAATAAACTTAACCGATTATGCTGACTAACTAAAATATTCTGATATCATATTCATACAACAGTACACTCAACGACCAAGTTTCCCAACATGCAGAAAAGAAAAAGAAGACATGGAAATTTAAAGGAATAATAACAATATCCTAACCCGATCAAGTCCACCACGTGTCGGGCAACCTTTACAGGGCACACAACTAACCCAGAGAACGTCGCTTCCAGTATCAAACTGTACGTGGAACTCCTTCGGAGGGGAACCCAACTGAATTCTTGTATAATAAATCCTGAGAAAAAAATCATATCTTCAGCTAACATTCACTGTGATGATACATAACTTGTAAACTATTGAATCCAACAAAGTACAAACGCAATCTACTGAGAAAAAGGGATAATTAAGTACAAATGTTGATACAGACTATACTACTAATGAACCCAAGAAATAATCAATAGTTTCTCTGCTCCAAATATGTCTCATTCACAAGTAATTATATTCTATGGAAATCACAGGTTCTCCCAGTGTTAAGAGGCCATGACCTAGAAGGTTATGTTGATGGCGCTCTTTAGAGTGTCCGCTGAAGGTCATTGCGAGTATTCCAAAGGATTATCCCATTGAACAGAAAAATAATGGAAACACTACTCTCCGCCTCTGCAATCAACTTACTACATTCTCACCCAGATTAACCAAAACTATCTCCGAATGCCCTTCAAATAGGCCAACGCGAAAATCAAAATCCCTTCTATCACTATAGAATTGTCCGTTGAACAGCAAAATAACTACATTCTCATCAAGACTAACCACAACTGTCTCGACCAACATATTGCCCAAAATCCTTTTCGTTAGTACAAATTGTTCATTCAACAGCAAAATAATGCTAACTACTCTACATTTCATGATCAATCACAACTGTACCCATATGTACTTAACACAGACCAACACAAGAACACAAACAAAACCGAAAAATCCCTCTCATCACAACAAAATTGTCCATTGAACAGAAATAATGCTACCACTACTCTCCACCTCCTCTATTAACTACATTTTCAAAGAAAACAGAACCTACCCATTTTAAAACATAAAAAGAATTCTGACAAAGAAAGTATACGCTATTAACCAAATCATCAGCCATGCAACTACTTTATTAGCTAAATTTCTTAAAAACATATCATCAACGACAGTTCTTGAAGCTAAAATAATCTCATTATATCAACAATATGCAAATAAATAAACACAAAATAGAGAGAAAAAAAAATACGTAAAGAAAGAAGAATACCCAGCAAGAAGTGGATCAGAACGGCCATAAACGGGAAAATCAACGACCCCCCCGTTGTGTTGCTGCTGGTGCAACATTCTTCCATGTCTAACTCGATCTCGTGCTTCGAGTTGACTGAGCTCAACTTCATTATTCGTAGGAAAAGATCTTTCCAGCGGCAGCACCACCGTTGCTGTTGCCTTTGCCGGATGATTTACAGACAACAAAACCAAAACCACTGGCAATAATTGAGACAACACCATATTCATTCTTTCTGTTGTTTGTGTAAATGGCACTGTATTTTTTTCTATAGAAAGGGAAAGGCGGCGTCGGTACGGAGTCACGTCAGCTGTGGATATAGACTAGGCTATAAGGAATGGAGTCTTAAACTTTGGACCGAGACTACACTAAGGAAGAAGGAAGCTTGACTCAGAAAAGAAGTCAAGGAACGAAGCAGCTTCTCTAATAGTGATTTAGCTCAGCAACACCCTCAAAGGTGAATTATCGGACGGAAGCTTGTAAGAAAGACAACAAAAGTAGCAAAATGCGACTGAGAATCGATCGTTCTTAGCTACCTACACAGGGGAAAAAAAGTGCTCTATTTTTGCTATTTTGAGAGGGAAAAACAAATAACATGCTTCAGTTACGTAAATACAAATCAGTAATGATACTGTACTAAATAATAATAATAAGATGGTTAAGGCCCCGTTTGCCCATATAAAAAACTTTCCACTTTTTTCGGAAAAAAAAAAAACTCACTTTATGTCAAATACAATTTTAAGTTGATGTTTGATCACGAAAATTTCAAAATACAATTTGGAGTTACATTTGAAAAAGTAAAAAACAAAAAAAAAAGTTATTTTTACTTCTTTTTTTCAATCTTGATTCTCGAACAAAAATTCAAAAACAACTCCAAATATATTCATAGACAAACACAATTCCGACTCCAAGTTCAACTCAAAACTACAATTCCAACTTCAAAAACTTTAATTTTCATGACCAAACGTCCTACTAATTTTTATCAATTTATCCATCATTTATTTTAATGGATATGAATATCGTTTATGAAAAATATAGTGCACTTTAATTGTTTTAAGCTTTTAAAGAAAATTAATTATGGAAAATTTTAATGAGTTTCGTCTCCATTTAATTAGCAAACAAGTAATTTGAGACATGTATTTATATTAAGATACCCAACTAAAATGAGACACGAGATTTTTTTATTTTATTTTTAAATAAACAAAGAGCAGCTTGGGCCTATTTGGCCTATTTGATCAAGCTTATTTTTTTTTTCAAAAATACTAATTTATTTTTTCTTTGAAGTGCTTATCTATATCTATATCTATAATTTATAATCTATAATCTATAATTTATATCTATAATCTATATCTATAATCTATAATATATTAAAAACATGAAAACGCTTACAAAAATGATTTGAACTTTTTGCTTAAAAGACTATACAACGGACAAAATTATCATTTACTATTTTTCTTAAATTATTATTTATTATTAATGTTTATTCAACTTTAGATTTCAATGTTAGATTAAAATTTTCTTGCACAAATTACTTTTACTTTTCTTTATTTGGATATATCTGTTTAGGTTTACTCATATTAGTGGTATTGCCGCGTAGGTTCATGGCACTTCAAGTTCTAATTAAGATCATACAATTCTACAAGGAAAGAAACTATTTTACCCCCTGTTATATATAAATTCAATTGCTAATTAAAAATATAAATTTTTTTATTTTCTCCTCCATTCTGCATAACACTTTTTTCGTTACTTTATTGATCTTAATTTCTCATATTATTTTGTTGCATTGTTATCTGCAATTATGTTATATTAATAAATTCATGTTATATTTTTCATATGTTATTTTCTTTGTTTAATGTAACTTATTTTACTCAATTTTATAATATTAGGATCTTGGAGATGCACATGTCTTTTTGTAATTTCCAGTAAATCATGGCAAATCAGTGTCATCAAATATAAATATTTATCAATAGAAATGTATAGGATGAGAAAAAAAAAATGATAAGATTTATTATTTGGCAAATGCCTTTTTGTAAGTTGCATTGAAACAAGCAATAAAATTACTTACATATTTTTAAGGAAACAATTAAAGTAATATTATTGTTACTTTCTATTTTTGGCTCATGAAATTTTAATTCTTCAATTTATACTTTCGATAATTTCAGTAGAGCGGTCTTGTAAAGGTTGACTACAAAAGCACCAGCCTATTTTGCAATGGGATACGGGGTTATCACAACGACTTTTACAATCTGCATCTGTTTTGCAACGACAAACGACATAATCATTGACTGCTTTCGCGGTTGGCGAAACACCTACAATAATAAAAAATATTATTTAATATTATAGCATTGTATACTAAAAAAATTAAAGCAAGTAAAAGACTTACAAATTCCTAAAGATAAGAAGAAAAGATATAACTTTGAAACTCATATCTTAATATTTAGTGTTGATGTATTGTTTGGTGATGATATTTTTTCTTCTTTGTGTTCTATTTATAACATATTTTAGTGAACAATCTTAATGAGAATTACAAGTAATGTACGGTAATAAATATATTTTTAAATTGATATATATATTTAGTAGCGATCGAATTAAATGAAATTCACTATGTTAACAAAGACACTGAATTATAATACCATATAAGAAGAATTCATATACAGCAAAAATTAAATTATCATCATCCAAATCATTTTGATAGCAAATCAGGTAATAATCATTTAATAAGAAATAAAAAAATTTCTAAACAAAAATAACCATGCTTTGTTCTGAGTTTGACCAAAAGTTTTGTTCAGATATTTTTCACAATAAATTATTCTTTTTCATTTGACAATTTTTTTCAATCAGTAATTCAAAGTTGAAGAAAAGGCCAAAATGGTTCGTTTGGTAGAGTTAATACAATCTATCTATCTCTAAAATATGGACATTTAAGATCATATAAAGATGAATAAAATATAACTCTATCTCTACAATGTAAATTGGCAGAATATGTTTGCTCCTTTACTAATTCAGTTAACCAGTAATTTACTTGGGCTAAACAATAAAATCAGAAATTAATCAAATGTTATTCTGAAAGCTGAAACCTGTTCCACCAAAATCGATTTCATTTTCACCATATATATGTGTCTGTCCCAAGCTACTTCATTCGTAGGTAGTGGCATGGACTACCTACACTTTATCGTCTTTCCAAGTGAAAGGCATAGAAAACTACTGACCGTACAAACTGAGTGCATCCCTTCCCCTTGAGATCACCCTTGGTCCCAAGAGTGAAATATGAAGTAGGAATTTGATAATTGACGACTCCTAAATGTGCAGCAATGTGACAGTTCACGAGGTACATCATATGCTCATGCATTCTCAGTTCCTTCACAGGGGCATATTTTGCCCTAAGTTTCCATATCACTCTCAAAGTTTAACCATAAATCGCAGGAAGTCATGACCTTGGAAAGAATTGTATCAAAACGAGCCTACCATGAAATCACTTCTTTCAAAGCAGCTCTGGAACAAACATCACAAATTCTACTGTTGATTGTATTTGCACCAACTCCATTACGCTTCTCCTTTTCATTAGCTGAAATCATATTCGAGGAGGAGATTACTAGGAATGCACGAAGAGTCTGACTGCTCCAGCTTCTGTATCCTTCTTGTTTCTTGTTTTCACTAACTTGCCTTCGTTAGAGTTAACTTCTTGAGATTTGGACGCCTGTTTGGCCCATTAAGCTGTCCAGATTTTCGGACTTCATTCTCATGGTCTTTGATCCATTTTAACCTCCGGTATATCATTTGTATATCACAACTTTTATTTCAATCGTCTTTCATGTTTAACATCAGCATCTTCGGATTCCAATGCATGTATTTGTATGCCTGAAGACACAATTGCCCCTCATAATCTTTTACGCTACATTTGTGGAGGATATTTTTGTAAGAAATATATATTTTTTTAAAAAATAATGTATACATAATATTTTTAATAAATTAAATCAATCATCGCGTAAAAATATCTCAACATAATTAATGCACGCATAACTAATACAAAAATTAATAACATTAGCATTATTAATACAATGTATTTGAAATTGTTATTATACACTCTACCAAGCTACCCTAAGAGTCATTTTGACCCTTGTCTCAACATTTGAAAAATGGCTGGAAAAAAAAAATTCAAATGGAAAAGAATATTTTTATGTTAAAAAATAAAGTAGCACTCGATATTGAACCAAACTTCTGATCAAACTTTGTATAGATCATATTTAGAAAATTCATTAAAATATTGTTCTAAAAAATGACTATTTTTTTCAGTAAAAAATGATTAGTTTGGCCGTAATTTAATATGTGCTTATCTAAAAAAAAAAGTTACGTTTTACTTCTTCTTTTTTCATCTTGATTCTCAAATAAGAATTCAAAAATAATTCCAAATATATTCATGAACAAACACAATTCTAACTCCAATTTCAACTCAAAACCGCAATTCCAACTTCAAAAACTTTAATTTTCATGACCAAATGTCCTACTAATTTTTGTCAAGTTATCCGTCATTTATTTTAATGGATATGAAGATAGTTGATGAAAAATATATTGCACTTTAATTTTTGTGAGCTTTTAAAGAAAATTAATTATGGAAAATTTTAATTAGTTTCGTCTCCATTTAATTAGCAAACAAGTAATTTGAGACATGTATTTATATTAAGATGCCCAACTAAAATGAGATACTAGAGTTTTTTTTTTTTTTTTTTTTTAAATAAACAAAGAGCAGCTTGGGGCCTATGTAGCCTATTTGATCAAACTTATTTTTTTTCAAAAATACTTATTTATTTTTTCTATTTGAAAAATGCTTATTTATTTTTTTCTTTGAAGTGCTTATCTATATCTATCTCTATAATCTATAATATATTAAAAGTGTGAAGACCCTTTATAAAAATATTCAAACTTTTTGCTTAAAAGACTCCACAACGTACAAAGTTGTCATTTACTATTTTTCTTAAATCATTATTTATTATTTAATGTTTATTCAACTTTAGATTTCAATGTTAGATTAAATTTTTTTTTGCACAAATTACTTTTACTTTTTTTTATTTGGATATATCTCTTTAGGTTTACTCATATTAGTGGTATTGCCGCGTAGGTTCATGGCACTTTAGTACTAGAAAAGTAGGTAGTTGAGTTGTCAAATTCAAGTTCTAATTAAGATCATACAATTCCACGAGGAAAGAAACTATGTTATCCCTTACAACAATAACAATAACAAACTCAGTGTATTCCCACAAATTGAGGTGTGGGGAGAATAAAACATACGCAGTTCATATGTTATATATAAATTCAATTGCTAATTAATGTTAGAGTATAAGCCCTACCACTTTTAATATTAAACTCTACTGATTGCCTATCTGTGGAACAAGTAAGTAAACGTGGTTCACAGAAGTAAAAACTGAACACAGTGTTTTTACATGGAAAACACCTGGCTCAAGAAAGGTGTAAAAAACCACGACCTTGACCTCTACAGGATTTAACCCCAACTTCACTATAACTCTTGAGCCTCAACAATTAACAAAATTACAAGACTTCTTGTAAACTAGGAATTAAAACTTCTAATTAGCTCCTATAACTACAAAACACAAATCTTCCCAAGATAAGTGTTCCCAAGTCTTCGAGTTCCCTAACTTGAAGACACAACTCCTAACTCAGTTTATAGATCACTGAGACTAGAACAATGACTCAATACAACTCAAAGAACCTTCCTACTACAAACAGTCTAAGACTTGTTAAGTAAGGAACCAGGTTTTTCTTTAAGTAAGTGAACTGCTTTGCTGATTGTTGATTATCTTATCAGTGCATGAGTGAAAGATTTTGATTTCGTTTCTTGTATTTAAGCCAACATCTCATGGAGTCCTTCAGTTGATGTAATCGTCTATCTTCCTTAGGACTCCAGGTATTTTTTTGCTCTTATTATTGTTGTCGCCTCTCACACTTCTTTTTTTAATAGGACTCTTCTTTTATCTCTGCAAGACCTCTTGTTCAATTCAAATTCTGTAAGACTTCTTGTTCAACTCATCTCCTGATGTGATGAGTGTTATCCACTCTTGTAAGACTTCTTGTTCAACTCAACTCCTGATGTGATGAGTGTTATCCACTTTGTTTTCACGCAGAGTTATCTTATCAATAACTTGTCTGCAGCTAAGCTTAGTTCACTTGGATGGACCAATTTTCACGACATGTTTCATTCACATGTCTATCATCAAAAATCCTCATGCCCTAACAAATTCCCCCTTTTGATGATGACAAACATTGCAACACAACACCACAAAAAACTAACATACTCACTTAAGGAAGTTAAGTAAAAGAATCAGAATGAAACACATCTTAGTCAATTGGGTTATAAGCACTGTATAATCTGTTTTTCCGCCTTTTGACATCATCGAAAAGCTGGACTAATAAGTGAAAAAAGCTTAATAATTCATGGCCACTGGGGCTATCACTAAAACAATGAAGACCTTAGAGCAAAAAAAAACAAGCAAAGCATTAATAACACAGAAGTGAACCACATAAAACAAAGACCATTTCATTGATAGATCAGAATACAATGATCACAACCCATTAAAAGCAATAAGAGAGAAACATCTTGGACCAAAAGAATGAAGGAAGAATGCCTAAGACACTAAGAGAGGCTTAAATGGATGAGGAAGAAGGAATAAGGGAGGTCAGCTTCCTAATGATATCAGCATTGTCAGCTCTTTCATTTTCTAAGATGGCTATGAGGGAGGCAATTTGAGCTTGAAAGACCTGTTTCTCCTCCTTATGAGCAGACTGGACAGCTTTCAATGCAGCTTGTGACACCTCCACTTTATTCTGCTTGGCCGCAAGAGCATTCCTCAACCTTTGCATAGGGTTATCAACACTCCTCATAGCAGCAGGTAACATAGCATGGTTCACAGAGCCAATAACATCCTTTGTGCTCTGCAGTGACTACACTTTGAAAAGAACATAAAAGTCCTCAAACACAGGGGCAATCCAGAACTCATAGGGCAAAGCATGGCCATTTGCATCTTGGATTAAGACCCTTTGCATGTGCTTGATGATGAGTCTAGGAAGATCAATTGGAGTTTGAGAGTCTAGCAATTCCATCAGGGTGAGATCAAGAAAATTGTCTACTGTTCTCTTTTCCTGTCTAGGAAGGATCATCTTGTGAACTACATCAAAATAGAACTGGTGAAGAGGAGATATCTCATTCTTGAGGACCCTTCTATAAGTTAAAAGAAGAGGATTTCCAGAGAATTTTCTAGAAATATCAAGAGCTGAAGGGAGGTTATCAAGAGGAGGCCAAACACCTTTCACATAATGACCCCAACCCCCAGTAGAAACATATAAAATTTGACTCAGACTAACAAGGTATAGATTAATAGTTTTACCATGGACAGTGGTGGAAAACATCTCTCCGATAGCAACACCATTTGTATAAAATTCATACACTTCATATTTCCTAAATTTTCTTTGATTATCACCTTGAAGAAATAGGTGTGACCACCTCTGAGCTCTCATTTTGGTAAGTAACACATCCATATCAGGTCGCCAAAACTAGTGACAACTCTACCCCTAGCCAACTTACGTTTTTGAAATTGGAGAACATGAGCTGACTGAGAAACCATGTCAGCAGGGGTATCAAAAGCAATATCATAGTCAAGATTTGGATCAGGGTGAGTAGAAGGAGAAGGAGGAGTATCAGGAAGAAAATCAAAATCTGAGTCAGATAAAGTAAAATGAATAGGTTTGGATATTTGTTTCTTCAGACGGGAAGAGGACTTTGAAGAACCTTTGGTGGAAGGGGAGGCTTTGACAATGGAGGCTTTCTCAGTAGATTTTGAGGATGAGGAAGCTTTGGAAGTGGGTTGGGATGTGGAGGTAGGAGTGAACAAGGATTTTGGGGTCTTGGCAATGATGTGCTTCAGTTTTTTTTGAATGAAGGAGAATGTCAGGAGAGAGGGCACTGGGAGGTGGAGAAACAGAAGGAGCAACCCATTTCTTTTTATTTACACAAAGTGCTTCTTCTAAAAAAGCATTTTGCCGTTGTTTCCTTCCTCGAGTAAGTGGAATTCTAAGAGAAGTGACTATAGGGGAAGGCTTAACTGAAGCAACTTCATCTACATCAATGAAAACAGAAGACGATTTTCGTTTTAGAGCAAATCTTGACCTTCGAGTGATGAGATTTGTAATGGGTTCATCATCAGGGTCAACAATTTGAAGTGGGTTTGGTGAAGGAAGTGAAGGGTTGGGCTGGGACGAGGCAGTGTAAGAAAATTGGGTAAAATGGTTTGGGAAGTGTCTAAACGCAGCAAAATCAGAGAATTTTCTGGAGATTTGAGGAGGGATTAATGGAGGTAAGGTTATATTTGGGTGAATGACAATGGAGCTAAAGGTGTTTGTGGCAGAGTCAGGTGAGGAGGATAAAGAAGATGACGAGGAATCCATGACTAGGGAAACGGAAAGTTAGTGATTTGTCGTAGAGAGGGTTTCGAATAAATAAAAAAAAGAGGAGAAGGAGGATACGTATTTAAAAGGGATTAAGGGAAGATGAATAGTGTGAGGAATGGATTTGATAGAAACGTAATGATGAAGGGGTCTGCACTGATAGGAAAGTGCTGGCAACTTTTTGAAGGAGATGGCTTTTGGATTTTTGGAGGTTTAAATGTAACGGAAAGGACCAAGTGAACAACTTGTTTCTCTCTTATGCTATCATGAATAAGTGAAAATCATACCTGAACTGTGTAAAAATAATGGACAAAATTAGCCTTGATGGTTCAGCCTATCTATAAAATCAACACATAGTTGAGTTAATTTACTCTAAAACTTTGGAATTAGGATACACAACTAAATGTGTAAGACTGAATTAATCAACAATCACTTAAGTACAATCTTTTCTAATCAATCATTGAGGGAGATTTATACAATTTTAATCATCCCCAAGGCTAACCTGTTCCTTTCAAAGTGTTCTCTACTCAAAGCCTTAGTAAATATGTCAGCAATTTGTTCCTCAGTTGAACAAAACATAATTGATATATGACCTTTTTCAACATTATCTCTAAGAAAGTGATGTCTAATATCAATATACTTGGTCCTTTTATGTTGAACAGGATTTTTAGCTATGTTAATAGCATTTGTATTATTACAAAAAATAGGAACACAACTAACATCTATACCAAAATCCATAAGTTGTTGCTTAATCCATAGCAATTGAGCACAACAAGAACCTGCAGCAACATATTTAGCTTCAGCAGTAGATAAGGCTACTGAATTTTGCTTCTTAGTGGACCAGGTAATCAAACATGATCCAAGGAAGTGAGCCATGACTGTAGTGCTTTTCCTGTCTACCAAATATCCTGCATAATCAGCATTAGAGTGACCTACCAGATTAAAGTTACTACCTTTAGGATACCATAAGCCAAGATCACTGGTTCCCTTCAAGTATCTTAAGATTCTCTTCACAGATTTTAGATGTGATTCTTTGGGTCTTTCTTGAAACCTAGCACATAGCCCTACACTGAACACAATTTAGGCCTACTAGTTTTTATTGCGCCCCTATTTTTACCTGAGGTCAAAATGAGCACGACGTTATGGACACTAAAAAAATGAAAATTGTACAGAGTCGCCAACTTATTTTAAGGGAAATGAGGAAAACCTTTTTTATTTATTAAAATACATGACTTGTGTTTTAGTCTTGTCACACCCCTTTTTTTAATTCCAAAAAAAAGAATTGATTTTAAGTTTCGAAAGGTTTTTTATAATTAAGTGACAAAAGAAAACGATTTGTTTCGAAGAAGGATTGTTTTTACATTCGAAATCAGAGTCGCCACTTGGCATAATCAGGTGTGCCAAGTCAACATTGGTAAATCCTTTTCAAACACCATTTGACTCTTTAAAAACTAGTTTGCGAACAGAGATTCCGACTAAGGAATTTTATTGATCGAGGGGAAGGTGTTAGGCACCCCTCGATCCCGTGGTTTGACCACGGTCGCTTAGTGGAGCATATCGGCTAGTTTGACACTACAAACGTACAAACCACAAAGAAACACGTAAAGCAATCAAACAAAAAAACCAAACACGACGAATCAAAGTATAGTGTTCAGTCCAATTATAGAGTCCAAAAATAAAAAAATGCAAAAGTAAATCCTATCTAATCTATACTAATCCTAACTACGCTCCCAGGCTTTACCTTACGCCTTGGGCCTTCATCAAGAACTTCTTCCGCTAACATAGTACGTCGGGGCATTCCCCGGTGAATAAATACATTATGCCTCGGGGCATTCCCCGGATAAATGAGTATATTTTTTGAATTAAATACGATAAACTAGAAAGAAACATTCATATGCACATTCCAACATTCCACCATGTTTCAAACATCATTCCTAAATTTGCCTACCCTAACCTAAACATCTTTTGCCTATCCAATTCAACCTACCATGATACTATCAACGTTCGACATCAACAACGAATCAAAATTACTATAATATTTACTCTTTCAATTTACGATCCCCACCCCCAAATTTCTTTTTGATACAAACCCAAATTCATATTATCATCACCTTTATACCACTGAGATCAATTATTCAAAAGCATAAAAAACATCGAACATCACCCAAATCAACCAACAAAATCGCACAAGACATCGAATCACATCCACAATCATATTGAAATTAAAATAAAGGGAGAGAGGAGAGAATTGGACCTCAAATGAAGCTTTCAAATTCAAATAAGAGAAATAGGATGCCGTCCAAGAACTTTGAAGAACCCCAATGAGATCTCAATCCTCCGAGTTAGCCGGGTAATAGTCCAAGAATGCAAATAACTCCAATTTCTACTTTCCGGATCCGTCAAGAAACAGCCAGCAAATCAATGACCAAATTCTGATTTGAACAAAATAGATATAAGAATAGAATCAATGAATGACCGAGCCCAAATACCAAAGTCTAGCTCGTACAAAATAAAACCCGCGTGGACCAATGAATACCAGAACTAGAATTTCAGAAAAAAGAAAATAATAGAAACCCACGATATTGTAGCTCCAGTGAGCTTGGCGGCAAGACAATGGAACAGGGATTGGATTCCAAGAAACCCAGTACTTTCCGGCTATATTTCTCCCCAAAATCGAGGAAGAACATGACCCGCACCCCCAATTCTCGCTGGATTCAGTCTGAACTTTGTTGGAATCGACCCAAGTAAGCTGGAATCGACCCGAACAGGCTTGTTTCAGGCTGATTCGATCAGCAAGTTCTGGTTCTTGGCGATGAGTGACCAGAAAACTTGATTTTTGGTTAAAATCTTCTCTTTCAAACTCCCTATATTGATCTCTCTCTTTGCGACTCTCTCTCTCTCAACTTCAGCTTGTATCTTCTCTCTAAAACTCCATCTTCCTTGAACTCTATCGTGTGTGCGCGTATGGTGAGGTTTTGGTGTGTGTCTGATTTTGGCGTAGGGAAGAGAGGTCAGTGTATATGTTGAGAGTGGTCCTTGAAAATTGGAGAAGGACCCGTGTATGTATGTTCAGTGAAGAGTATTTTTAGTGAAAAAAATGTGAATGGATCCTTTTTTTTTTTTTCAAAGGGTTGATTCCCCCCCCCCCCCCTCTTAGTGTGTATTCTTTATATATATATATCATAAAGTGAAAAAAAATAAAATGGTCCCTTTTTTTTTCTCTTTCCTGAAAGTTTCCTCTCTATGTATATTTTCTTTGTGGCCAAGAAAAGGGAGGGGTCACGTGGGGTAGGGGTGAGGGTAGGGGTATGGGGTGGTTAGGTGAGAGGTGAGGTGCTATTTTTTAATTGGAGGGGTAAGGGTTAGGTGTCTATTTTTGATTGGGTGAGTTGTTGGAATCTTTAAGATAAGACAAAATTAGTTAGGGTTTGTTATTTGGATAAAAACAAAAGGGAACAAATAAATAAGTAAAAGATGAGGTGGTTATTCATTTGTTTTTCTTGAAGAAAATTATAAGATGGGATTAAAGTGCGTGATAACGGAGTAAGGATTATTTTCAACGGGACAAAATTACGTGTCTACATCATGCCCCTTTTGAATGTAAACACTGAGTGTTTTCTTACAAAGAAGTAGACAACGAGACAGAATTTTATCCCGATCATTATTCGAGGAAAGAAATAGAAAGAAAAAGGACAACTGAGTCTTGACGGACATCCTACCTACCCAAGCTATAAAGGAAACCCGTCATAGGTACCTCCAAAGGAAGGAGAAGGACTATACCGAGCTGGAGAGTCGAGTGAGGTTCCATCGAGGTTCCGGTCCGCGGCTTTGTCATTACATCAAAAATGAAATTACAAGTTAAAACATAAATAAAATTACAAAATCCGATCTATGTAGCTTTCCTTGACTCTTGACTTGAGTTTTATCACCCTATTCTTCAGGCGGGCTCCTAACTTGCAATTTCTTTCAACTTGTTGCTTGGTTTTCCGTTGCTTCACTTCGTTGCTCGACTTTCATTTATTCGCCCTGCTTTTCAGGAGGATTCCTACCTTGCAGTTTCTTCAATTTCACTTTCATCAGCCTATTCTTCAGGTGGGCTCCTAACTTACAGATTCGTCAGCCTGTTCTTCAGGCGGGCTCCTGAAATAAAAAATAAAACTAGAAACAAAATTATCCCGAACAAAAATTAGGATAATGAGAGACTTCATTTTTTCTGAAAGCAATGTCCCATTTTCCAGGAGAGTCCTGAACAGAAAGTAAAGTCCCATTTTTCTGGAGGGTCCTGAACAAAAAGTAAAGTCCCATTTTTCAGGAGGGTCCTGAACAGAAAGTAAAATCCCATTTTTCAGGAGGGTCCTGAACAAAAAGTAAAGTCCCATTTTCAGGAGGGTCCTGAACATAAAGTAAAGTCCCCTTTTTCAAGAGGGTCCAAAACAGAAGGTAAAATCCCATTTTTCAGGAGGGTCCTGAACAGAAAGTAAAGTCCTACTTTTAAAGAGGGTCCTGACCATAAAGTAAAATTCCATTTTTTTGGAGGGTCCTGAACAGAAAGTAAAGTTCCATTTTAACCATTTTTCAGGAGGGTCCTGAACAGAAAGTAAAGTCCCATTTTTCAGGAGGGTCCTAAACAGAAAGTAAAGTTCCATTTTTCAAGAGGGTCCTGAACAGAAAGTAAAATTCTGTTTTTCAGAAGGGTCCTGAATATAAAGTAATATTCCATTTTTCAGGAGAGTCCTGAACAAAAAGTAAAGTCTCATTTTTCAGAAGGGTCCTGAACAAAAAGTAAAATCTCATTTTTCAGGAGGGTCCTGAACATAAAGTAAAATCCCATTTTTCAGGACGGTCCTGAACAGAAAGTAAAGTCCCATTTTTCAGGAGGGTCCTGAACAGAAACTAAAATCTTATTTTTCAGGGGAGTCCTGAACAGAAAGTAAAGTCCCATTTTTCAGAAGGGTCCTGAACAGAAAGTAAAGTCCCATTTTTTAGG
Organism: Capsicum annuum; assembly: GCF_002878395.1. Lineage (NCBI taxonomy): Eukaryota > Viridiplantae > Streptophyta > Magnoliopsida > Solanales > Solanaceae > Capsicum > Capsicum annuum. Next base: position 231,209,761 of record NC_061121.1, on the reverse strand, counting down.
AGGGTCCTGAATATAAAGTAAAGTCCCATTTTTTAGGAGGGTCCGGAACAAAAGGTAAAATCCCATTTTTCAGGAGGGACCTGAACAGAAAGTAAAATCCCATTTTTCAGGAGGGTCCTGAACAGAAGTAAAACCCATTTTTCAGAAGGATCCTGAACAGAAAGTAAAATCCAATTTTTAGGAGGGTCCTGAACAGAAAGAAAAGTCCCATTTTTTAGGAGGGTCCTGAACAGAAAGTAAAATCTCATTTTCCAGGAGGGTCCTGAATGAAAAGTAAAGTCCCATTTTTTAGGAGGGTCCTGAATGAAAAGTAAAGTTCTATTTTTCAGAAGGATCCTGAACAAAAAATAAAGTCCCATTTTTCAAGAGGGTCCTGAACAGAAAGTAAATTTCCATTTTTCAGGAGGGTCCTGAACAGAAAGTAAAATCTCATTTTTCAGGAGGGTCCTGAACAGAAAGTAAAGTCCTATTTTTCTTGAGGGTCCTAAACAGAAAGTAAAGTCCCATTTTTCAGGAGGTTCCTGAACATAAAGTTAAGTCCTATTTTTCAGGATGGTCCTGAACAGAAGGTAAAATCCCATTTTTCAGGAGGGTCCTGAACAGAAAGTAAAATTCTATTTTTCACGAGGGTCCTGAACGGAAATTAAAGTCCCATTTTTCAGGAGGGTCCTGAACGGAAAGTAAAGTCCCATTTTTCAGGAGGGTCCTAAACGGAAAATAAAGTCCCATTTTTCAGGAGGGTCCTGAACAGAAAGTAATGTCCTATTTTTCAGGACGGTCCTGAACAGAAAGTAAAGTCCTATTTTTCAGAAGGATCCTGAACAGAAAGTAAAATCTCATTTTTCAGGACGGTCTTGAACAGAATGTAAAATCCCATTTTTAGGAGGGTCCTGAACAGAAAATAAAGTCCCATTTTTCAGGAGGGTCCTGAACAGAAAGTAAAATCCCATTTTTCAATAGGGTCCTGAACAGAAAGTAAAATCTCATTTTTTAGGAAGGACCTGAACAGAAAGTAAAATCCCTCATGGATGCATTTTCCAATGGTAACTGAATTAAGTGAAGTGAATTTTCCCTTCTTTCAACAAAGAAAATTTGTCATTTAAAAACTTAGTGGTGGCTTCCAGCACTTGGCTTCCCAGGCATCTACTCCAACCATTGTTCTTGTCACCTTTATTTCAGATCGCTGAAACTTGCCCCTGTCTTGTCGCGTCATTGACCCGGATCCAGATTGAGGGAAACGAGTTCTGACTCAAACAATAAATTTCCATTTTACCATGCCTGTAATATGCACCCTTTTTTCAAATCTAAATTCTCCCACGAACCCAGCAGCCAGTCGGTTGGTAGACTTCCTTTGCTTTGTGTTGAATTATGATCATATTTCTTTCATGTGCTGGTCCTTGGATTTTTCTCAAACAATTAGAAAGACTAATAGTAAGTTTTGAAATCTTTTCTCGCTTGTTTTGACACAGACTTGACTTAAAATGTAAAGAAATGATGGTGACTTTTATTTTGATAAATTACATAAAAGGACAAAAATATAAATATGTAAATGAAAGAAAAGGGAAATGTCCCTTATTCAAAAGAAAACTTATCTGAATACGGCAACCAACTCTAATGAGCATGACATGCATTTTGGATTAAGTTGTCAGATCTTCCTATCCAAACTTCCCATTTGTTGTTGAGTTCGTGCCTCTTTCTCTGCTTCCTTTTCCAACCCGTTAGACTCGTATATCTCATTTAATTGAAGACATCTTGAAAGATTTTCGCCAATAAACCTCTTTCCTTTTCACCTTTCTTTCGAACTCTCCATCGCCTTACGGTGCCCATGAGGGTTTTCACCAATAAGACTCTCTCATTTTATTTCTCTCAACTCCACATTGCCTTATGGTGACCGTAAGGGTTTTCACCAATAAGACTCTCTCAATTTTTATTTCTCTCAACTCACCATCGTCTTATGGTGCCCGCGAGGGTTTTCACCAATAAGACTCTGGTTTTCATTTCTTTCCTAATTTCTTACGCTGGGGAAAACAGGTAGTACCCCATGATGTATCATCATATCCATTGCATGCTTAGCCTTAAAATTATCAAAATTGATCTGAAGGAATTTCTTTGGTTGTAACTTGGCTTTTGGATAAGGTTAGAAAAGGATCGCAAAAGGCTCAAACAACACTTGAAGCGGGGGTGGGAGTTACGACTTTTGGAATCTACTCAAACAACACATTAACTCATGCCCCAGTTTTTCGTTGATGGGTGACTCCAAAAATTTTATTTGGTTGGACCGATCCCGAAATAGGGCAGCCTACGTATCTCACTCCCGAGAGAGAAGAATCAGGTCGCATGTAGTTCCATCGCTTGCTCTTTGTTTTGGTTTAAAATTTTTCTTTCTTTCTTTTTTTTTTCTAGTATTTTGATACTTACTTTTTCTCTTTTTCTGGACACTATATTATTATTATTATTAGTATTATTTTACTTTATTTTGATTCCAAAAGAGGGGTATGAAAGAAAAATAAAACTAAGCTCAAATGGGGTAAACAAAGGGTGACACAATGTTTGGATAGCAGAATGAAATGCCTTCATCATATCAACCTTCAAGAATGCAAGTACTAAACATGCAATAGAACCAACAAAGGATAAATATCATACGTAATATCTTTTGACCGCATCAGCATTGATAGCCGTCTCTGCCATTTTACCTTCACTATCTGTCAAATATAAGGCCCCATTGGGCAACACTTTCTTCACAATAAAGGGACCTTGCTAATTTGGGGAGAACTTGCCTTTTGCTTCAACCTGGTGAGGAAGGATACACTTCAATACCAACTGACCAACTTCAAAATGCCTGGGTCGTACCTTTTTGTTATACGCTCGAGCCATTCTCTTCTGATACAATTGGCCATGACATACCGATGTTAGCCTTTTTTCCTCAATCAAACTCAATTGTTCCAGTTGGGTTTTGACCCACTCGTCATCATCAATCTCTGCTTCCATAATGACTTGAAGAGAAGGAATTTCAACTTTTGCAGGAATGACTGTTTCTGTCCCATACACCAATAAATATGGAGTTGCCCCTGTTGAAGTGCGAACAGTAGTGCGATAACCTAACAATGCAAACGACAACTTCTTATGCCATTGTCTAGACCCTTGTACCATTTTCCGCAGTATCTTCTTGATATTCTTATTGGCGGCTTCCACTGTGCCATTAGCCTTTGGACGATATGAAGTGGAATTTCGTTGGGTGATCTTAAACTGTTGACACACTTCTTGCATCAAATGACTATTGAGATTGGCAGCATTTTCTGTAATGATCATCTTTGGAATTCCAAACCTACAAATGATGTTGGCATGAATGAAATCTACCACCGCCTTCTTTGTCACTGACTTAAAAGTTACTGCTTCTACCCACTTTATGAAGTAATCAATGGCCACCAAAATAAATCTATGCCCATTTGACGCTTTTGGCTGAATCGGCCCCATCACGTCCATCCCTCAAGCTACAAAGGCCATGGAGTGGACATCGCGTGCAACTCCGCAAGAGGGGAATGTATCAGATCACCGTGTACCTAACATTGATGACATTTCCGAACAAAACAAATAGAATCCTGCTCCATAGTAATCCAATAATAACCTTCTCAAAATATCTTCTTTGACAAGACATAACCGTTCATATGCGGCCCGCATACTCCAGAGTGTATTTCAACCATGATCGTCGAGGCTTCTCTTGCATCTACACACCTCAAAAGTCCCAGATCCAGGGTTCTCTTATATAAGATTCCCTCACTTAAGAAAAATCCACTAGCCAAATGCCTAATAGTCCTCTTTTGATCACTGGTAGCATGTGTTGGGTATTCTCCTGACTGAATGTATAGGTTGATATCAAAGAACCAAGGTTCTCCATCGAGCTCTTCTTCAACCACATTACAGTAAGCATACTGATCACAACTCTGTATATACACTGGATCGATGTAGGCTTTATTAGGATGCTGGAGCATTGAAGACAGAGTGGCTAAAGCATTAGCAATCTCATTATGAATCCTTGGAATATGCCTAAATTTAACTGACACAAACTGTTGACATAGCTCCTGTAAGCATTGTCGATACGATATGAGCTTCAAATCTCGCATCTCCCAATCACCTTGAATTTGATGGATGAGCAAATCTAAATCCCCCAACACTAATAGTTCCTGGACTCCCATATCAACAACTAACCTCAAACTAAGAATACACGCTTCGTATTCTGCCATGTTATTGGTACAATAAAATCAAAGTTGCGCTGTTACCGAGAAATATTACCCCACCTTAGAGATAAGAACTGCACCTATTTTGACTTCTTTCATGTTGATAGCTCCATCGAAGAACAACTTCTAACCTGGATCAGCATCTATAATGACTTCATCGACACACAACACTTCTTCATCAGAAAAATATGTCTTTAATGGCTCATACTCTTCATTAATGGGATTCTCAGCAAGATGATCTGCCAAGGCTTGGGCTTTCATGACGGTTCGAGTCACATACACAATGTCGAACTCAGTGAGAAATATTTTTCACTTTGCCAATCGACCTGTCAGCATAGGCTTTTGAAAGATATACTTCAAAGGATCCATGCGGGAGATGAGATAAGTAGTGTAGGATGAGAGATAATGCTTCAAATTCTAACCCAAGTTAAGGCACAACACGTCCTTTCAAGAAGAGTATACCTGGAGTCATATGCGGTGAATTCTTGCTAAGATAATAAATAGCCTGCTCCTTTTTGCCTGTGACATCATGTTGACCCAGGACACAATCGAAAGAATTGTCCATGACTGATAAATATAAGATCAAAGGCCTACCAGGCTCAGGTGGTACCAGCACAGGCTGATTTGACAAGTATCTTTTGATTCTATTAAACGCTTCCTGACATTCTTCAGTCCATTCTGTCACAATACTCTTTTTTAGCAACTTGAATATGGGCTCACAAGTGGTTGTGAGTTGAGCAATAAACCTGCTGATGTAGTTCAGTCTACCAAGTAAACTCATTACCTCCGTCCTATTCCCGATGGCTCACTACAAACCCTAACAGCTTTCCATACGGAACTCCAAATACATATTTTGTCGGGTTGAGCTTGAGATTATCCCTGCTGTCACGCCTCAAATCCTATTGGGGCGGACCGGCACCCGTAATCGAGGAGGCCCGGGAGAACCAGCTCATAACCTTATACTTCCCATGCATACCTCTATGACAACCTAAAATTTGGACAACATCATGTCGCATATAAGAGGAAATAATCACCTGTATAAGCTCGAGGACATATATATATGTATATATAATACTTGGTCGTTTGAGCCATCATGTCTATTAACAAAACACCACCTTGATTGTACATTAGGTCTACAAAGCCTCTAGACAATACACAGAGTTTAACTAAGGTCGGGACACACCCCTTCATATAACTAACTTCTATACAATACCAAAAGTGACTGAATATGACACGAAAATCCCTGAAGCAAACTGGAGCTCACCAAAATCAGCTGGATATCCTGGCTCCTACTTGTGTGGTGTATGAGTTGAGGTACCTGTGCCTACAATATGAAGTGCAGGTCCCCCGTGGGGGACGTCAGTACGAAATATGTACTGAGTATGTAAAGCTGTAGATAATCACATATGATATAGGAGCTCAATAGAAATAAAAAACAAGTGAATAATTCATAATAGGAGTGGACCACACTTACTAGAACTTGTGACAACCTATACATTGTATTTATTCAATCACTTTACCTTCGTTCTTATCATCTTTGTAATCATTACTGTACTGTACTGTGACCATTAGGCTGCCTCCAGTACATATCAACTGGGATTGACCCATGATAGGCTTATGCCCCTGGGATACCACCCATAAACACATAAATAGGTATCGACCCATGATAGGCTTATGCCCCTGGGATACCACCCGATAAGAGAGAATTTCCATCACTTAGTTCAATTAATCTTTGAGATTGTTATTTCGGTCGCCACCGTATTTTTGATACTGTGAAACAATGATACATCAATAAGAGACATATAAATAGACCATCAATGCAATAACAATGAATTAAGAACTCATTGGCACATCAATAAAGTGTTTTGGAGTCATCAATGCCATAACAATGAAGTAGGAACTTATTGGTATATCAATGAAATATTTTGGAGTAATTAATAGCACATGGATCTTGTTTGAGTAACCGGATACCTTCTGACATTCATTAGTGCAATAAACATGTAAGATTTGGAAAACAAGTAAGTATTGGAATGTCTTGACATCTTGTAGGGTGGAAACAAGTTCATTGGTAATGTAGGACATCATACAAAACCTTTATGGATCACATGTTATTGAATAACTTTAGAAACTTTCTTAATAGAACAATTGTTCACTTTTATGCCAAAGATATGGTATAGAGTATGCTTTACATACCTGACTGTCAACCTTCAATACTAGTCCCAAATGGGCTTCCCGTCTTTTCGGATCACTTATCTATAATGAACATATATAACAATCTAGTATTAGCAACCAAACGTCACAATTCAATTATTTGAATTCACCAAACTAGTGGTTAAGTAGTAAGCCTTAATTACACCATAAAGGGTGTCACTTTAACCCTCTTATACTCCAATTACATTCACATGCCATGCATATTCATACAACATCCTCCAATATCAAGTTTGGATTCATTTATCCTTCCAACCAATCCATTAAACCAAATTGAGCCATAGACATAAATAATCATCAATTCAATAGTATATCACCATATCCACCTTCCATAACTCAATTACCATATCCACCTTCCACAATTCGACACATCCAAATCATGCAAAATAGTCCATAACCCTATTTCCATCACCTTTCAATAACAACCAATACATATAATCCTCTATCACACATATACATATGGAAAAGAACAAAGGCAAACAATATTCATACCTTAGAATTCACCTCTTGATTATGCAATCCTGTTTGCACAAATAATAGGTGTCTTTCGAAGCTCTCGAGATGACAAACACAGTTATCGGATTACTTTGGAATTTCTATGGTTGAATCAAAAGTAATTTAAAGGTCAAATTTGGCTAGGGTTTGTTCTTTCTCAATGATTGATGATGAAAATGAGTTTTTGAACTCATATACATGTATATATACACATATTCCCGTCCATAATATAATAGGAAATGACCAAAATGCCTTTAAAATTTAAATAATGTCAAATCTGTCCTTTGGTGGACTGTTTTGACAAGCTAAAGTAGATCGACCATAACTCTTTGCTCCGATATAGCATTTGGGTAAAATTGGTATATTTGGAAGGATAATTCAAAGGGCTTTCATTTCATATAAATTAGGCCACCCAGTTCTTCCTGTACAAGGAATTATGGACGTTTGAAGTTGACCCTAAAAATCTGTTTTGATAGGCTGAAGTAAAACGAGTATAACTATTTCCTCAGACGTTGGATTTGGATGAAACCAATTGCATTGGAAAGAAGACTCAAAGATCTTTGTTTTCATAGGTCAAAGATCTCCCAGTTCATTATATTAAGAGATTTATGATTTTTTGAAGTTGACCCAAAAATTCAGCTGGCCTCAGTAGTTTGTGTGTAGGAAATTTTCCTGCACATTGCCCCAGTTTTATAGTTTCGAACGTACTTGATGATAGACGAAACCTATTCGTTTTTGGAAATATTTATATCATTGAAAAGCTTATTCAATAACCTTCACTTGGAACCATCGATGGGCAAATTCTGGTATAAATAAAATAAAAAATTAATTCCATATAAATAAGACCAATACACGTACTTGAATACGCCAATACACGTACTTGAATACGGGGTGTTACACCTGCGAAGCCTTTCGAAGAACTTTCTTAGATCTTTAACATGGTCAGCCTGACTCTTTGATTTTATAATCACATCATCTACATAAACTTTAATCTTCTTATGCATCATATCATGAAACGTGGTAGTCATGGCCCTTATGTACGTTGCTCTAGCATTCTTCAAACCAAACGGTATCACTCGATAACAATAAGTCCCCCATGGTGTGATAAAAGATGTCTTTTCTGCGTCATCATCATCTATAATGATCTGGTAGTATCCGGCATAGCAATCCACAAAAGAGGTAACCTCATTTTTAGCGCAATTGTCCAGCAAAGTATGGATGTTGGGCAGCGAAAAATCATCCTTCCGACTTGCTCTATTCAAATCACGGTAATCAACATATACTTGAATTTTGCCATCTTTCTTTGGGACAGAAACAACATTAGATAACCACGTAGGATAACGAGCCACTCGAATGACTTTGGCTTCAAGTTGTTTCATGATTTCCTCTTTGATTTTGATACTTACATCAATTTTAAACTTCCTCAACTTCTGTTTCATAGGGGGAATGTAGGATCAGTGGGCAATTTATGGGCCACCAATTCGGTGCTTAGACCAGGCATATCATCATAAGACCATGCAAAAACATCTTTGTAATCAATTAATGCTTGAATTATTCCATCTTTTAGCCATGGCAAAGCATGTACACTGATTTTAGTTTCCCTAACATCTTCTTTATTCCCTAGATTTATTGGTTCAGTTTCATTCAAATTGAGATTCGGTTTGCCTTTAAACTATTCCAACTCTTTGCTTATTTCTTCTCGTGTCTCTTCTTCATCATATTCCCCCTCTTGTTTCCTTATATCTTGATTAGTTTGGATTTTAAGATCAGGCTAAAAATTCCGCATGCATGTCATGTCATTAGAATCAGCATAAAGAGAACTGTATAAAGAAAATGACGAAAACAAAAAATATTAGACACAAAATAAGAGGACATTGCATTTCATTAAAAAGGGAAAGATAGGATGGTTTAAGGACAAATGACAACATAATGTAAACAAGCTAAATTCCGAATTACAACCCTGGAATGACTCGGATAAATAAAAAGAAAAACAAAATGAACTACCAAAACTCCCTCCTGACGGGGAGAGGATTGACTTCCCAATTGTTGAGCTAGACCTCAGGACCTATGAACAGCACATCTTTCTTACTGGTACCCTCTCCTATTTCAACCATGTCAACATCAATCAGCAGGTTCTGGAAGTCACTAACCAATTCAGCTTCAAATGCTACAGGTTTTGTGACATCTCTCTTGACAAATGATTCCCTGAGTAGCGGCATTGGGCGAGGGAGTGACCATGTTTCCTTTTTCCTACTCTTGGCCTTCTTCAAATCTTCAGCTGTAGGTTTAAATCCCAGACTAAAAGTGCCCATGTTCTCTCTCAGACATATGGGACGAACGATACCGTGTAGAGATATTCCCAAACCCTTCCCTGGCACAAATCCATATTTCAAAAGCTCACTCACCATCATAATAGAAGCGAAAGACAATTGTGGTCCCAGGATAACTTGTCCTTAAAGGATACGATCTACTGGCACAACATCAAAAGTTTGATAGAAAAATGTCTCTTCTACATTGTTTGCTTCAATAAGGGACAAGGGATAATCTTCGTAGGCGGACAAATCCCCTTCACCATGAATAACCACTTCTTTCCTATCATGCTCAAACTTGATCATTTGGTGAAATGTAGATGCCACCGCCTTGGCCTTGTGAATCCACGGTCTTCCCAACAACAGATTGTAAGAGAAGTGTATATTCAATACTTGAAACTCTATGGCAAACTCAACAGGCACTATAATCAACATTAGTTCTATTTCATCAATGGAGTTTGATTTTGCACCATTGAAAGCCCTGACACATACATTGTTGGGCCTGATCCTCTCAGCACCAATATTAAACTTTTGCAAAGTAGAAATAGGGTAGATATTTTCACCTGAACCTCCGTCAATCATGACATGTGTGACGTAGAAATCTTCGCTCTTCATCGTAATGTAAAGACCCCGGTTATGCCCCATAGCTTCAACAGGTAACTCATCGTCAGAGAAGCTGATCTGATTGACCTCAAAGATTTTTCCAACCATTTTCTCAAGCTGATTTACTGTAATCTCCCTAGGAATATATGCTTCATTTAATACCTTCAGTATAATATCATAATGTTCCTTAGAATGCAACAACAAAGATAAGATGGAAATTTGAGCTGGGGTTTTCTTCAACTGATCTATTATTGAATACTCTGGAAACTTCATCTTTTTCAAAAATTCTTTGGCTTTTTCTTCGGTGACAGGCTTTTTGATAGATAAAGGTCCACTCACAATTGGCTTGGACTTTCTTAAACTTTCTGGCACAAACCATCTTCCTGACCGAGTCAAACCCCCTACCTCATCTACATCTTTCACTACTTCCTTTTCCTGATAGGTTATCACAGTCCACTCATAGTTCTAAGGAACCTTTTTCATATCAACTATCGGAGGTTGGGACACCAATTTGATGATAATAGGCGCTGAAAGTGCTCCTTTTACCGTCAATATAGGCTTACACGGAGCTCCTATTACCGTCAACTTAGGCTTGTCCTGACTTAAACCAACGACTGCTCCGACTCCTTTCACTGTGATCACGGGTTTCTTTGTGCTTTCTTAGAATTTAGCTTTTCCCATTCCTCCCTGGCTTAATGACATTGCTTTCAATAAATCAGCTACGTTCATCGATTTTTCCTCATTAGTATTCATCTTGACAATAGGCTTATAACACCTTGACGACTCTTTCCCATTATATATCAATTCTAACATATTGGTTTAAGCATGGGTTGGTAGCAGATTCTGGTTAATGTTTGGAACCTCCAGGGCCTAGACCAGCATTTGATTTGTGTCAATTAATCTTGGACAACTCTCTTTAAATGCTAGCATTTCTCGATATCGTGGCCTGGCAAGTCAAAACAGTATACACACCCTAAAAAATAATTGAGATTCCTCGGAGGTGGATTTGTAAGCCTTTCTTGAATTGGGCTTAAGACCTTGATCTCTTTCAACCTATCAAACAAGTTAGCATATGACTCCCCAAGAGGTGTGAACTGATTTTTGACCACCTTTTCCTTTTTGTACTCGGGCCTGGGTTGGAAATCGGGTCTAGAGAGGTTTTGGTAATTTGGAGGAGCTAATGGACAATTTTGTGGAGCTTGGGTGTGCCATTGCGGGTAAAAAAGGGTTTGGGCATATGGTTGCACGCTATATACTGGGTACGAAGGGGGTGGAATGGCATATGGTAGGTTTTATGGAGGGTAGTAATGGTGGGGAGAAATATATGGAGCTTGGACATAGGCTTGGGCTTGGGATTGGGGATAGGGGCGAGACGGTCTTTTGGGATAGGAATGGGGTCCAGCAATAATGGTCGCCACTTTCTCTTTCTTCTTTTTACCTCTGAATGTGCCAGATTCACCTTGAATCACTTGTGTGGTGGCTTTTAACGCGGAAAAACTCACTATTCGGCCAGTCTTGATTCCATCCTTTATCATTTCTCCCATTTTAAGGACTTCAATAAAAGACTTTCCTATTGCCGGAAGTAAATGTTGAAAATAGGTCTCATCCTGTGCCTGAATGAAGACCTCTACCAGCTTACCCTTCTTTATTGAAGGCTTTACCCTGGCAGCCTGTTCACGCCACCTTTATCGCGTATTCCCTAAAGCCTTCGGTGTTTTTCTTCTTCATGTTGATCAAGGATTTTTCGCCAGGAATCAGGTCGACATTATACTGAAAATATTGCATAAACTCGAAAGATAAGCCATCCCAGCTGTTCCACTTGTCGATATCTTGATCGACAAATAATTCTGAAGCCAGATCGGAAAGACTCTAGCCAGAAAAAGCCATAAGCAACTATTTCCTTCCCCCTGCAGCCCTCAATTAGTTGTAATAACGTCTCAAGTATGCCACGGGATCACCGTGTCCAGCATACTTCTCAAACTTGGGTATTTTAAAACCGAGGGGAAGGTTGACGTCTGGGAACATGCAAAGATCTTTATAGGAAACACTCTTATAACCTCCTGTTCCTTGCAGATTCCTCATGGCCTGTTCCAAACTTTTCAATTTCCGTGCTATGACTTCTTGTTCCTCTGTTACGACAGGTTTCTTCGTATCAAATGGAAATGCAGGTGGCTTAGCATACCCATACGGTTCATTCATTCTCAAAGTAGGCTCCGGGGCATAATACTGACTATCTGAAACTTTTAATACTGGCTCACTGGCAGACTGAGGAAGCACTATTGTCGGACGCACAGTATATTTAGGAACGTCAGGTGGTGACGGAGCCACAAACACAGGTGCTGCCGGTGGCGCTGGCTGAGTCACAGGCCTTGGTTGAGGAACTACCAGGGGCACACTAGAAGTACCAAGGTAATATTCTGCGGATTGAATCCTGGTGCGTGCTCCGGTGACTCAATGGGAATAGAGAATTGCACCTGAGAGAGCAGTGGGAAATTGGGGATATTCCTAAGATCTTCAAGGAGTGGAGGAGGAGGCATGCCACTAGCCCATGCTCGGTGTAGATCTAGCAATTGTTGTCTAAGTCCTAATACCTCATCATTTCATTCTGAACTTTCTTCCCTGGGATCCTGATCTGGGTCAATGAGTGAATTTTCAATCTCCCTACTAGCCATGGCAAGTTTCGCTTTTGATCTAGTAAAGTACGGGTGACTAGCCAGAGTGTTGCAAACCAACCACTTATCTGAAAGAACATGCTCATCAAAGACAAAACCCGTTAGAATTAGGTCACACAACAAGCATGGGAATCACATTTGTAAAATTGTCCTAGATTTATGCGTATTTCTACCAACCTTTGAGGGTAGCAAGGTCATTTTAACATCATCCCGATCTTTTTCCTACACCCATTTACTTCTTTACTTCAATCATACCTCTCTTTCTTTTTTTCCACCATCACTTCTCTCATCTCTCGCTCCAGTCCCTTTTTTATCCTTTTTCCATCTCTCATTATTTTTCTTTCTTTTCCTTCTCGCTGTCTACCTTTTTTTTATCATTCTTTATGGCTTTTGCTTTTCTTTAAAATAGGAAAAATAATGAAACAAAATGATTAGATCGAACCCAAAAGTAGGTTGCCTACGTATCATGTTGTACATGAATCAGATCTTGCGTAGTTCGGGATGCATATGCATAAACATCATATAATCAAAGGTTTTTGTTGTTTTTTTTCACGAAAAACAAAAACAAACAAACAAAAGAAAGACGTAACATCATAACATTTTGATGAAAGAAACAACAAAAACATACAACGAAATTAAGACAACCTCGATACTAATCAACAAAGACTGAATGACATTCTAGACTAACATGACAACATACATAATGCTCCTAATAAAGACTCCAAAGTTAAAGCAAACTTGACACCGACTTAACAAAGACACAATACTACAAATGGAAGAAAAGTAAAGGACTCAAACTAAACAAAAGATAGGAAATGCTCCTTCAAACTGGGGCTCTGTATGATGACCCTGGCTGAGATGGACCTGCCTGTGAAGTTCTCTTTCTCCCATTCAAACTAAGTAGCATGTCTTGTAAGAACCTTTCGATATATGGGAGGATGCCTCTGGCACGTATTTCTGCCTCATGAGGAGTACACTTGAAAATACTGTTCTGACATCCCTCCATAGTTTTAAGCAAACCTAATAATTAAAGTCTTAGTGCCTCTACTTTGGCCCTTGCCCCTTCATCCTGATGGTCGCCAACTATGCATTCATCTTGTATCCTCCCACTAAGTTGCACTGGTAATGGTATACTGGCACCTCGAGGAATAGAGTGTAACCCTATTCCATATTCTTGAGTGTATCCGGGATTCTTTAAACCTGCCCTGAGAGTATCCACACCTTGCCATGTTGCATTACTCCAGAATTGCTCATACTTGATCTCACCCCTGGCTTGGTCCCTAAAGTACTCCACATCCTGATGAAAGTCCACTATCGGCGGAACATCTTGTACTCTACCCAATTGACGTATTATCCTAAGAGAAGTGTATGGTCGGGTACAATTAACCCCCCATAAAACTAGGTGGGGGTGTATGCTAGATCCAACCAAGATTACTTTCGATCGAAACCATAGATTGGTCCACAAGACATTGCTATCTGTTCTTGATTCAAGAAACTCAACCCAAGCATCGACTTCTATAGGCAATGAGAATTTAGCAAAACCCATTCTATGTTCTATGGTTTCCACTCGACTAGGCAGACAATGGTCAATCACATCAAATTTAAGCAAAGAAGGGGCGTGTAAATGCTCTATTATCCATAGTTGTAACACTAGGTTGCTCCCCTCAAAAAATCGCATACCCCATTTTATCTCGGTCAACGCTTTGTATATTTCCACCAAGATCAGAGGCACGATAGTGACCTTGTCTCCATTATCCTTTTTAAATAAGGACATCACTACAGATTGCAACCGAGTATTAATACGCCTATCTTCCAAGGGGAATACCAATGTGCCTAACAGAATAAAGGCAAAACTTCAAGGTGACGTTTCTCCCAATTCTTCTTAGTTGTATAAAATTCATCCCAAAAACAATCAAAACCGTCTAGGAGGCCAAATCGAGCATACAAGTAATCGAAAGAGATCAAAGATTGGTTAAGGCAACCCAGATGGTCATTAACTTTCAACCCATAACAATGGAGAAACCTATTGGGAGAATGACACCGCGCTCGAATCATCATCTTTTTAATGTAGGGCGATTTAAATAAACCAGATATCTCCGCTAGGGTAGGTGTCATTTCACAACTTCCAAACCTAAAAACTAGACAAGTTGGATCCCAAAAAGTCAATATAGCCTCAATCAAGTTTGGACGGGGCATGATAGACAAGAGAGAAGTGAAAGTGCCTAGCTTCTTTGATAACTCATGCCTTTCAGAGTAGTTGAACGTGCCCCACCACTTGATTAATTTTTTGGGCACTTTAGAAATCATTTGGACTTTAGAACTTGGAGGCAGATTCATCCTGTAACAACACACAAGGCTTATGATTTAACAATTGATAAAAGAGGAGAAGTTCCCGACCCTCGGGATTTTGACAAAGACAGGTTATATAAAGAAACAAAGCACTTTAAACTCAGATTAAAACAAATGGTACCACTAAGTGCGGTCAGCCTACTTGGCCAAGATTAATCGACGATTCTAGACCAGACTAAAAAGGGGGAGACCCCAAGCGAGGACTAAAATAGTGACCAAAATAAAATTTACCGGACCCAGCGAGGGTTGCCTACGTATCCCGCCTCGAAGGATGAGAATCAGGTACGCGTAGTTCGTCCAGCTTGGAAAATTAAGGATTAAATGACAAATAAACCCTGAATTGAAAGACACGACTAAAGACAGACGAATAAAATCTTTTTTGGGGTTTTAATTAGAAACTAACACCAACAATTATGAAAGAAAAATCTTTTTGATATTTTCGTTATATAAAAATGTATAAAGCTCCTATAGAAAGGAAAAAAAATATTTTTGGAGTTTTCGAATTGTGAATACTTACTAAAGAAATAAAAGAAAAATCTTTTTAACTTTTTTTATTTTTGGGAAAATTAGTGCAAAAGTAAAAACAAAACACATTTTTTTAAAATTGTGAAAAACAAAAGCCATAAAGAACCCTAAAAACTACCAAAATTTCTTTTTTTCACTCTTTTTTTTTCTTCCTTTTTTTTCAACAATTTCTTGCCTACACACTTTGCTTCTAACTCATGCTTTTGCCCAAATCAGCCTGTCAAATGACCTTGTTACCCTCAAAGATGCAACATTTAGCACGTAGGGATGCTTCAGAGGTGAGTCTCCTACAAAGGGCCACGTGGGTCCCACTAGATCTCAATATGATACAAATAAGCATGACCTAAAGGCTGACCTACGCTTCGGTTAACTAACAAAGCTGTTCAGGGGAGCGTATGGTTAATAGTGGCTACTCTAGCTATCCACCCACTCCATACCAGTCGACGGCTCCCCCTCCTAAAAATAAGGGTGACTCAACTATAGGTCGTGTACACAGCGTGTACTACAGAACTTGTTGCAGAAAGAAATGACTCGGGTTATGCAAATAATGCCAGATATAAAGCGGTAACACATAAGAGAAAAACTGTAAACACGTAGCACGTAAACACTCCACAATGATAAACAAATACAAACAATAACACAAACAATGTGTATACACTCATAATATCAAAACTAAGCCGATATAATTCCAAAAATAAGCTCGAATTCTGAAAAGATTTCCCTAGCAGAGTCTCGAGAGCAATCACACCCCTTTTTTTAATTCCAAAAAAAAGAATTGATTTTAAGTTTCGAAAGGGTTTTTATTATTAAGTGACAAAAGCAAATGATTTGTTTCGAAGAAGGATTGTTTTTACATTCGAAATCAGAGTCGCCACTTGACATAATCAGGTGTGCCAAGTCACCATTGGAAAATCCTTTTCAAAAACCATTTGACTCTTTAAAAACTGGTTTGCGAACAGAGATTCCGACTAAGGAATTCCGTTGATCGAGGGGAAGGTGTTAGGCACCCCTCGATCTCGTGGTTTGACCACAGTCGCTTGGTGGAGAGTATTGGCTAGTTTGACACTACAAACGTACAAAACACAAACAAACAGGTAAAGCAATCAAACAAAGAAACCAAACAAGACGAATCAAAGTATAGTGTTCAATCAATTATACAGTCCAAAAATAAAAAAATGCGAAAGTAAATCCTATCTAATCTATACTAATCCTAACTACGCTCCAGGCTTTATCCGACGCCTCGGGCCTTCATCAAGAATGTTTCCCGCCAACATAGTACGTCGGGGCATTCCCCGGTGAATAAATACAATATGCCTCGGGGCATTCCCCAGATAAATGAGTACATTTTTTGAATTAAATACGATAAACTAGAAAGAAACATTCATACGCACATTCCAACATTCCACCATGTTTCAAACATCATTCCTAAATTTGTCTACCCGAACCTAAACATCTTTTGCCTATCCAATTCAACCTACCATGATACTATCAACGTTCGAGATCAACAACAAATCAAAATTACTATAATATTTACTCTTTCAATTTACGATCCCCACCCCTAAATTCCTTTTCAATACAAACCCAACTTCATATTATCATCACCTTTATACCACTGAGATCAATTATTCAAAAGCATAAAAAACATCGAACATCACCCAAATCAACCAACAAAATCGCACAAGACATCAAATCACATTCACAATCATATCGAAATTAAAGTAAACGGAAAGAGGAGAGAATTGGACCTCAAATGAAGCTTTCAAATTCAAATAAGAGAAATAGGAGCCCGTCCAAGTACCTCGAAGAACCCCAATGAGATCTCAATCCTCTGAATTAGCCGGGTAATAGTCCAAGAATGAAAATAACTCCAATTTTTACTTTCTGGATCCGTCAAGAAACAGCCAGCAAATCAATGACCAAATTCCGATTTGAACAAAATAGATATAAGAATAGAATCAATGAACGACCGAGCCCAAATACCAAAGTCTAGCTCGCACAAAATAAAACCCGCGTGGACCAACGAGTACCAGAACTAGAATTTCAGAAAAAAGAAAATAATAGAAACCCACGATATTGTAGCTCCGGTGAGCTTGGCGGCAAGACGATGGAAAAGGGATTGGATTCCAAGAAACCCAGTACTTTCCGGCTATATTTCTCCCCAAAATTAAGGAAGAACAAGACCTGCACCCTCAATTCTCGCTGAATTCAGTCTGAACTTTGTCAGAATCGACCCAAGTAAGTTGGAATCGACCTGAACAGGCTTGTTTCAGGCTGATTCGATCAGCAAGTTCTGGTTCTTGGCGATGAGTGACCGAAAAACTTGATTTTCGATCAAAATCTTCTCTTTTGAACTCCCGATCTCGATCTCTCTCTTTGTGACTCTCTCTCTCTCGACTTCAAGTTGTATCTCCTCTCCGAAACTCCATCTCTCTTGAACTCTATCATGTATGTGCGTATGGTGAGGTTTTGGTGTGTGTCTGATTTTAGCGTAGGGAAGAGAGGTCAGTGTATATGTTGAGAGTGGTCCTCGAAAATTGAAGAAGGAACCGTGTATGTATGTTCAGTGGAGAGTATTTTCAGTGAAAAAAATGTGAATGGGTCCTTTTTTTTCTTTTCAGAAAGATGATGATCATCCCCCCCCCCCACCTTAGTGTGTATTCTTTATATATATATATATATATATCATAAAGTGAAAAAAAAATAGTCCTTTTTTTTCTCTATCCTGGAAGTTTCCTCTCTATGTATATTTTCTTTATGGCCAAGAAAAGAGAGGGGTCAAGTGGGGTAGGGGATGGGGTGGTGAGGTGAGAAGTGAGGTGTTGTTTTTTAATTGGAGGGGTAGGGGTTAGGTGTCTATTTTTGATTGGGTGAGTTGTTAGAATCTTTAAGATAAGACAAAATTAGTTAGGATTTGTTATTTGGATAAAAACAAAAGAGAATAAATAAATAAGTAAAAGATGAGGTGATTATTCATTTGTTTTTCTTAAAGAAAATTATAAGATGGGATCAAAGTGTGTGATAACGGAGTAAGGATTATTTTCGACGGGATAAAATTACGTGTCTACATCATGCCCGCTTTGAATGTAAACACCGAGTGTTTTCATACAAAGAAGTAGATAACGAGATAGAATTTTATCCCGATCATTATTTGAGGAAAGAAACAGAAAGAAGAAGGACAACTGAGTATTGACAGACATCCTATCTACCCAAGCTATGAAGGAAACCCATCACAGGTACTTCCAAAAGAAGGAGAAGGACTATACCGAGCTGGAGAGTCGAGTGAGGTTCCATCGAGGCTCCGGTCCGCGGCTCTGTCATTACATCAAAAATAAAAATTACAAGTTAAAACATAAATGAAATTACAAAATCCTATCTACACAGCTTTCCTTCACTTTTGACTTGAGTTTTAACACCCAATTCTTCAGGTGGGCTCCTAACTTGCAGTTTCTTTCAACTTGTTGCTTGGTTTTTCGTTGCTTCACTTCGTTGCTCGACTTTCATTTATTCGCCCTGCTCTTTAGGCAGATTCCTACCTTGCAGTTTCTTTAATTTCACGTTTCATCACCCTGTTCTTCAGGTGGGCTCCTGAAATAAAAAATAAAACTAGAAACCAAATTATCCCGAACAAAAATTAAGATAATGAGAGACTTCATTTTTTCTGAAAGCAATGTCCCATTTTCCAGGAGAGTCCTGAACAGAAAGTAAAGTCCCATTTTTCTGGAGGGTCCTGAACAGAAAGTAAAGTCCCATTTTTCAGGAATGTCCTGAACAGAAAGTAAAATCCCATTTTTCAGGAGGGTCCTAAACATAAAGTAAATCTCATTTTTCAGGAGGGTCCTGAACATAAAGTAAATCTCATTTTTCAGGAGGGTCCTAAAAAGAAGGTAAAATCTCATTTTTTAGGAGGGTCCTGAACAGAAAGTAAAGTCTCATTTTTCAGCATTTTTCAGGAGGGTCCTGAACAGAAAGTAAAGTCCCATTTTTTAGGAGGGCCTAGAACAGAAAGTAAAGTCCCATTTGTCAGGAGTGTTCTGAACATAAAGTAAAGTCCCATTTTTTAAGAGGGTCCTGAACAGAAAGTAAAATCTCATTTTTCAGGAGGGTCCTGAACAGAAAGTAAAATCCCATTTTTCAGGAGGGTCCTAAACAGAAAGTCAAGTCCCATTTTTCAGGAGGGTCTTGAACATAAAGTAAAGTCCCATTTTTCAGGAGGGTCCTAAACAGAAAGTAAAATCCCATTTTTCAGAAGGTTCCTGAGCAGAAAGTAAAATCCCATTTCTAAGGAGGGTCCTGATAGAAAGTAAAGCCCCATTTTTCAGGAGGGTCTTGAGCAGAAACTAAAATCTTATTTTTTAGGAGGGTCCTGAACAGAAAGTAAAGTTCCATTTTTCAGGAGGGTCCTAAACATAAAGTAAAGTCTCATTTTTTAGGAGGATCCTAAACAGAAGGTAAAATCCCATTTTTTAGGAGGTACCTGAACAGAAAGTAAAATCCCATTTTTCAGGAAGGTCCTGAACAAAAAGTTAAGTCTCATTTTTCAGGAGGGCCTTGAACAGAAAGTAAAGTCTCATTTTTCAAAAATGTCCTGAACGTAAAGTAAAGTCTCATTTTTCAGGAGGGTCCTAAACAAAAGGTAAAATCCTATTTTTCAGGAGGGTCTTGAACAGAAGGTAAAATCCCATTTTTCAAGAGGGTCCTGAACATAAAGTAAAATTCTATTTTTCAGGAGGGTCCTGAACAGAAAGTAAAATCCCATTTTTCAGAGGGTTCTGACAGAATGTAAAGCCCCATTTTTTAGGAGGGTCCTGAACAGAAACTAAAATCTTATTTTTCAAGAGAGTCCTGAACAGAAAGTAAAGTTCCAATTTTCAGGAGGGTCCTGAACAAAAAGTAAAGTCCCATTTTTCAAGAGGGTCCTGAACAGAAAGTAAAGTCCCATTTTTTAGGAAGGTCCTGAACAGAAGGTAAAATCCCATTTTCCAGGAGGTACCTGAACAGAAAGTAAAATCACATTTTACAGGAGGGTTCTAAACATAAAGTAAAATCCTATTTATCAGGAGGGTCCTGAACATAAAGTAAAATCCCATTTTTCAGGAGGGTCCTGAACAGAAAGTAAAGTCCCATTTTTTAGGAGGGTCCTGAACCGAAAGTAAAGTCCTATTTTTCAGGAGGGTCCTGAATGAAAAGTGAAGTCCCATTTTTCAGGAGGGTCCTGAACAGAAAATAAATTCCATTTTTCAGGAGGGTCCTGAACATAAAGTAAAATCCCATTTTTCAGGAGGGTCCGGAACAGAAAGTAATGTCCCATTTTTCAGAAGGGTCCTAAACAGAAAGTAATATTCCATTTTTTAGGAGGGTCCTGAACAGAAAGTTAAGTCTCATTTGTTAAGAGGGTCCTGAACAAAAAGTGAAATCCCATTTTTTGGAGGGTCCTGAACAGAAAGTAAAATCCCATTTTTTAGGAGGGTCCTGAACAGAAAGTGAAATCCCTCATGGATTTATTTTCCAATGGTAACTGAATTAAGTGAAGTGACTTTGCCCCTATTTCAATAAAGAAAATTTATCAGTTAAAAACTTAGTGGTGGCTTGCAGCACTTGGCTTCCCATGCATCTGCTCTAACCGTTGTTCCTTTCACCTTTGTTTCAAATCGCTGAAACTTGCCCCTGTATTATCGCGTCATTGACCCGGATTCAGATTGAGGGAAACGAGTTCTGACTCAAACAATAATTTTTTACTTTATCATGCCTCTGAGATAAACCCTTTTTCCAAATCTGAATGCTCCCACGAACCGAGCAGCCAATCGGTTGATAGACTTCCTTTGCTTTGTGTTAAATTACGATCATATTTCTTTCATGTGCTGGTCCTTGGATTTTCCTCAAATAATTGGAAGGATTGATAGCAAGTTTTGAAATCCTTTCTCACTTGTTTTGACACAGACCTAACTTAAAATGTAAAGAAATGATGGTGACTTTTATTTTGATAAATGACATAAAAGGAAAAAAATATAAATATGTAAATAAAAGAAAAGGTCAATGTTCCTTATTCAAAAGAAAACTTATCTGAATACGACAACCAACTCCAATGAGTATGATATGCATTTTGGATTAAGTTGCCTGATCTTCCTATCCAAACTTCCCATTGGTTGTTGAGTTTGTGCCTCTTCCGCCGATGCCTCTTCCAACCCATTGGAATCATATATCTCATTCAATTGACGACATCTTGAAAGATTTTTGCCAACAAACCTCTTTCCTTTTCACCTTTCTTTCGAACTCGCCATCGTCTTACGGTGCCCATGAGGGTTTTCACCAATAAGACTCTCTCATTTTATTTCTCTCAACTCCACATCGCCTTATGGTGCCCGTAAGGGTTTTCACCAGTAAGACTCTCTCATTTTTTATTTCTCTCAACTCACCATCGCCTTATGGTGCCCGCAAGGGTTTTCACCAATAAGACTCTGGTTTTCATTTCTTTCCTAACTTCTTATGCTGGGGAAAACAAGTAGTACCCCACGATGTATCATCATATCCATTGCATGTTTAGCCTTAACATTATCAAAATTGATCTGAAGGACTTTCTTTGGTTGTAACTTGGCTTTTGGATAAGGTTAGAAAAGGATGGCAAAAGGCTCAAACGACACTTGAAGCGGGGATGGGACTTACAACTTTTGGAATCGACTCAAACAACACATTAACTCATGCCCCAATTTTTCGTTGACTGGGTGACTCTAAAAATTTTATTTTGTTAGACCGAGCCCGAAATAGGGCAGCCTACGTATCTCGCTCTCGAGAGAGAAGAATCAGGTCGCACGTAGTTCCATCAGTTTGCTCTTTGTTTTGGTTTAAAATTTTTCTTTCTTTTTTTTCTAGTATTTTCATACTTACTTTTTCTCTTTTTCTGGACACTATATTATTATTATTATTATTATTATTTTTACTTTATTTTGATTCTAAAAGAGGGGTATGAAAGAAAAATAAAACTAAGCTAAAATAGGGTAAACAAAGGGTGATACAATGTTTGGATAGCAGAATGAAATGCCTTCATCATATCAACCTTCAAGAATGCAAGTACTAAACATGCTATAGAACCAACAAAGGATAAAATATCATACGTAATATCTTTTGACCGCATTAGCATTGATAGCCATCTCTGTCATTTTGCCTTCAGTATCTGTCAAATATAAGGCCCCTTTGTGCAACACTTTCTTCATAATAAAAGGACCTTGCCAATTTGGGGAGAACTTGCCTTTCGCAAGGATACGCTTCAATACCAACTGACCAACTTCAAAATGCCTGGGTCGTACCTTTTTGTCATACGCTTGAGCCATTCTCTTCTGATACAATTGGCCATGACATACCGACGTTAGCCTTTTTTCCTCAATCAAACTCAATTGTTTCAGTCAGGTTTTGACCTACTCGTCATCATCAATCTCTGCTTCCACAATAACTTGAAGAGAGGGAATTTTAACTTCTGCAGGAATGACTGCTTCTATCCCATACACCAATAAATATGGAGTTGCCTCTATTGAAGTGTGAATAGTAGTGTGATAACCTGACAATACAAACGACAACTTCTTATGCCGTTGTCTAGACCCTTGTACCATTTTCCACAGTATCCTCTTGATATTCTTATTGGTGGCTTCCACTACGCCATTAGCCTTTGGACAATATGGAGTGGAATTTTGGTGGCCGATCTTAAACTATTGACACACTTCTTGCATCAAATGACTATTGAGATTGACAGCATTTTTTGTAACGATCATCTTTGGAATTCCATCTTACAAATGATATTGGCATGAATGAAATCTACCACCGCCTTTTTTGTCACTGACTTAAAAGTTACTGCTTCTACCCACTTTGTGAAGTAATCAATGGCCACCAAAATAAATCTATGCCCATTTGACGCTTTCGGCTGAATCGGCCCCATCACGTCCATCCCCCAAGCTACAAAAGGCCATGGAGCTGACATCGTGTGCAACTCTATAGGAGGGGAATGTATCAGATCACCGTATAACAAACATTGATGACATTTATGAACAAAACGAATAGAATCCTGCTCCATAGTAAGCCAATAATAACTTGTTTGAAGTATCTTCTTTGACAAGACATAACCATTCATATGTTGCCCGCATACTCTAGAGTGTATTTCAACCATGATCATCGAGGATTCTCTTGCATTTACACACCTCAAAAGTCCCAGATCCGGGGTTCTCTTATATAAGATTCCCCCACTTAAGAAAAATCCACTAGCCAAATGCCTAATAGTCCTCTTTTGATCACTGGTAGCATCTGTTAGGTATTCTTCTGACTGAATGTATCGTTTTATATCAAAGAAACAAGGTTCTCCATCGAGCTCTTCCTCAATCGCATTACAGTAAGTATGCTGATCACGACTCTGTATATGCACTGGATCGATGTAGGCTTTATCAGGATGCTAGAGCATTGAAGACAGAGTGGCTAAAGCATCAACAATCTCATTATGAATCCTTGGAATATGCCTAAATTTTACTGACACAAACCGTTGACATAGCTCCTGTAAGCATTGTCAATACGATATGAGCTTCAAATCTCGCGTCTCCCAATCACCTTGAATTTGATAGATGAGTAAATCTGAATCCTCCAACACTAATAATTCTTGGACTCCCATATCAATAGCTAACCTCAAACCAAGAATGCACGCTTCGTATTCCGCCATGTTATTGGCATAAAAAATCAAAGTTGCGCTGTTACCGAGAAATATTGCCCTATCTTAGAGATAAGAACTGCACCTATTCTGACTTCTTTCATATTGACAGCTTCATCGAAGAATAACTTCCAACCTGGATCAGCATTTATAATGACTTCATCGACACACAACACTTCTTCATCAGGAAAATACGTCTTTAATGGCTCGTACTCTTCATCAATGGGATCCTCAGCGAGATGATCTGCCAAGGCTTGGGCTCTCATGGTTGTTCGAGTCACATACACAATGTCGAACTCAGTGAGCAATATTTTCCACTTTGCCAATCGACCTGTTGGCATAGGCTTTTGAAAGATATACTTTAAAGGATCCATGCGGAAGATGAGATAAGTAGTGTAGGATGAGAGATAATGTTTCAAATTCTGTGCTACCTAAGTTAGGGCACAACACGTCCTTTCAAGAAGAGTATACCTGGCCTCATATGCGGTGAACTTTTTGCTAAGATAATAAATAGCCTGCTCCTTTTTGCCTGTGACATCATGTTGACCCAGGACACAACCAAAAGAATTGTCCATGACTAATAAATATAAGATCAAAGGCCTGCCAGGCTCCGGTGGTACCAGCACGGGCGGATTTGACAAGTATCTTTTGATTCTATCGAATGTTTCCTGACATTCTTCAGTCCATTCTACCATAACACTCTTTTTCAGCAACTTGAATATGGGCTCACAAGTGGTTGTGAATTGAGCAATAAACTTGCTGATGTAGTTCAGTCTACCAAGTAAACTCATCACCTCTATCCTATTCTTAGGCGGGGGGTAAATCCTGGATGGCTTTGATTTTTGAAGGATCCAATTCAATTCCCCAACGGCTGACTACAAACCCCAACAGCTTTCCAGACGGAACTCCAAATACACATTTAGCGGGGTTGAGCTTGAGATTATACTTGCGAAGCCTTTCGAAGAACTTTCTTAGATCTTTAACATGGTCATCCTAACTCTTTGATTTTATAATCACATCATCTACATAAACTTTAATCTCCTTATGCATCATATCATAAAACATGGTAGTCATGGTCCTCATGTACGTTACTCCAGCATTCTTCAAACCAAATGGCATCACTCGATAACAATAAGTCCCCCATGGTATGATAAAAGATGTCTTTTCTGCATCATCATCATCTATAATGATCTGGTGATATTCGACATAGCAATCCACAAAAGAGGTAACCTCATGTTTAGCGTAATTGTCCAGCAAAATATGGATGCTGGGTAGCGAAAAATCATCCTTCGAACTTGCTCTGTTCAAATCATGGTAATCAACACATACTTGAATTTTGCCATCTTTCTTTGGGACAGGAACAATATTGGATAACCATGTAGGATAATGAGCCACTCGAATGACTTTGGCTTCAAGTTGTTTCATGATTTCCTCTTTGATTTTGATACTTACATCAATTTTAAACTTCCTCAACTTCTGTTTCATAGGGAGGAATACAGGATCAGTGGGAAATTTATGGGCCACTAATTCGGTGCTTATACCAGGAAATCATCATAAGACCATGCAAAAATATCCTTGTAATCAATTAATGCTTGAATTATTCCATCTTTTAGCCGTGGAAAAGCATGTACACTGATTTTAGTTTCCCTAACATCTTCTTGATTCCCTAGATTTATTAGCTCAGTTTTATTAAAATTGAGATTCGGTTTGCCTTCAAACTGTTCCAACTCTTTGCTTACATTCCCCCTCTTGTTTCCTTATATCTTGATTAGTTTGGATTTTAAGATCAGGCTGAAAATTCTACATGCATGTCATGTCATTAGAATTAGCATAAAAACTGTATAAAGAAAAGGACGAAAACAAAATATATTAGACACAAAATAAGGGGACATTGCATTTCATTAAAAAGGAAAAAATAGGAGGGTTTAAACACAAATAACAACAGAATGTAAACGAGCTAAATTCCGAATTACAACCCTGGAATGACTTGGATAAATAGAAAGAAAAACAAAATGCACTACCAAAACTCCCTCCTGACGAGGAGAGGAGTGACTTTCCAATTGTTGAGTTGGACCTCAGGACCTATGAACATCACATCCGCCTTACTGGTACCCTCTCCTATTTCAACCATGTCAACATCAATCAGTAGATTCTGGAAGTTACCAACCAATTTAGCTTAAAATTTTACAAGTTTTGTGACATCGCTCTTAATAAATGATTCCCTGAGTAGCGGCATTGGGCGAGGGAGTGACCATGTTTCCTTATTCCTACCCTTGGCCTTCTTTAAATCTTCAGCTGTAGGTTCAAATCCCAGACCAAAAGTGCCCATGTTCTCTCTCGAACATATAGGACGAACGATACCGTACAGAGATATTCCCAAACCCTTCCCTGGCACAAATCCATATTTCAAAAGCTCACTCACCATCATAATAGAAGTGGAAGACAATTGTGGTCCCGGGATGACCTGTCCTTCAAGGATACGATCTACTGGCACTGCATCAAAAGTTTGATAGACAAATGTCTCTTCTACATTGTTTGCTTCACTAAGGGACAAGAGAGAATCTTTGTAGGCGGACAAATCCCCTTCACCATGAATAACCACTTCTTACCTGTCATGCTCAAACTTGATCATTTGGTGCAATGTAAATGCCACCGTCTTGGCCTTGTGAATCCACGGTCTTCCCAACAACAGATTGTAAGAGAAGTCTATATTCAATACTTGAAACTCTATGGCAAAATCAATAGGCCCTATAATCAACATTAGTTCTATTTCTCCAATGGAGTTTGATTTTGCACCATCGAAAGCCCTGATACATACATTGTTAGGCCTAATCCTCTTAGCACCAATATTAAACTTTTGCAAAGTAGAAATAGGGAAGATATTTGCACCTGAACCTCTTTCTATCATGACATGAGTGACATATAAATCTTTATACTTCACCGCAATGTAAAGACCCCAGTTATACCCCGTACCTTCAACGGGCAACTCATCGTCAGAGAAGCTGATTTGATTGACCTCAAAGATTTTTCTAACCATTTTCTCAAGCTGATTTACTGTAATCTCCCTAGGAACATATGCTTCATTTAATACCTTCAGTATAATATCACGATGTTCCTTGGAATACAACAACAAAGATAAGATGAAAATTTGAGCAGGGGTTTTCTTCAACTGATCTATTATTGAATACTCTGGCAACTTTATCTTTTTCAAAAATTCTTCGGCTTCTTCTTCGGTGACAGGCTTTTTGATAGACGAAGGTCCACTCACAATTGGCTTGGACTTCCTTAAACTTTCAGGCATGAAGCATCTTCCTGACTGAATCAAACCCCTACCTCATCTATATTTTCCACTACTTCCTTTCCCTGATAGGTCATCACAGTCCGCTCATAGTTCCAGGAAACCTTTTTCGTATCAACTATCAGAGATTGGGTCACCGGTTTGATGATAATAGGCGTCGTAAGTGCTCTTTTCACTATTAATATAGGCTTACACGGAGCTTCTATCACCATTAACTTAAGCTTATCCTGACTTAAACCAACAACTGCTCTGACTTCTTTTATTGTGATCACGGGTTTCTTTGTGCTTTCTTGGAATTTATCTTTTCCCATTCCTTCTTGTCTTAATGACATTGCTTTCAATGAATCAGCTACATTCACCGATTTTTCCTCATTGGTCTTTATCTTGACAATAGGCTTATAACACCTTGACGACTCTTTCCCATCATATATCAATTCTAATATATTGGTTTCAACATGGGTTGATAGCGAATTTTGGTTAATGTTTGGAACCTCTGGGGCCTGGACCAATATTTGATTTGTGTCAGTTAAATCTTGGACAGCTCTCTTTAAATGACATCATTTCTCGATATCGTGGCCTAGCATGTCAAAATAGTACGCACACCCTAATGAATAATTAAGATTCCTCGGAGGTGGATTTGTAAGCCTTTCTTGAATTGGGCTTAAGACCTTCATCTTTCTCAACCTATCAAACAAGCTAGCATATGACTCCCCAAGAGATGTGAACTAATTTTTGACCGCCTTTTCCTTCTTGTACTCGGGACTGGGTTGGAAACCGGGTCTAGAGGGGTTTTGGTAATTTGGAGGAGCTGAGGGATGATTTTGTGGAGCTTGCATGGGTTATTGCGGGTAAAAAGGGGTTTGGGCATATGGCTGCACGTTATATACTGGGTACGAAGGGGGTGGAATGACATATGGTAGGCTTTGCGAAGGGTAGTAATGGTGGGGAGGAATATATGGAGCTTGGACATAGGCTTAGGCTTGGGATTGGGGATAGGGGTGAGGCGGTCTTTTTGGAAAGGAATGGTGTCCAGCAACAATGGTCGCCACATCCTCTTTCTTCTTTTTACCTCCGAACGCGCCAGATCCACCTTGAATTGCTTGTGTGGTGGCTTTTAACGCGGCAAAACTCACTATTCAGCCGGTCTTGATCCGTCCTCTATCATCTCTCCTATTTTGAGGACTTCAATAAAAGACTTTCCCATTGTCGGAAGTAAATATTGAAAATAGGTCTCATTCTATGCCTGAATGAAGACCTCTACCAGCTTACCCTCCTTCATTGAAAGCTTTACCCTGGCGGCCTGTTCACACCACCATATCCCGTATTCCCTAAATCCTTCGATGCTTTGCTTCTTCATGTCGACCAAGGATTTTTCATCAGGAATCAGGCTAACATTATACTAAAAATGGGCACAAACTCGTAAGCTAATTCATCCTATTTGTTCCACTTGTCAATATCTTGATCGACAAACCATTCTGAAGCCAGATCGGAAAAACACTCACCAAAAAAAGCCATAAACAACTCTTACCTTACCCCTGCAGCCCTCAATTAGTTGTAATAATGTCTCAAGTATGCCACGGGATCATCGTGTCCAGCATACTTCTCGAAATTGGGCATTTTAAAACTGAGGGGAAGGTTGACGTCTGGGAACATGCAAAGATCTTTATAGGAAACACTCTTATAACCTCCGGTTCCCTGCAGATTCCTCATGGCCTGTTCCAAACTTTTCAATTTCCACACTATGACCTCCTGTTTCTCTGTTACGACAGGTTTCTCCATATCAAATGGAAATACAGGTGGCTAAGCGTACCCATACGATTCATTCATTCTCAAAGTAGGCTCCGGGGCATAATACTGACTATCTGAAACTTTCAATAATGGCCCACTGGCAGACCGAGGAAGCACTATTGTCGGACGCACAGCATATATAGGAGCTTCAGGTGGTGGCGGAGCCACAAACACAGGTGCTGCCGGTGGCGCTGGCTGAGTCACGGGCCTTGGTTGAGTAACTGCCAGGGGCACACTAGAAGTACCAGGGTAATATTGCTGCGGAGTGAAACCTGGTCCGTGCTCCGGTGACTCAATGGGAATAGAGAATTGTACCTAAGAGAGCGGTGGGCAATTGGGGATATTCCCAAGATCTTCAAGGAGTGGAGGAGGAGGCATGCCACTAGCCCATGCTCGGTGCAGATCCAGCAATTGTTGTCTAAGTCTCAATACCTCATCATTGCATTCTGAACTTTCTTCCCTGGGATCCTGATCTGGGTCAATGAGTGAATTTTCAATCTCCCTACTAGCCATGGCAAGCTTCGCTTTTGATCTAGTAAAGTATGGGTGACTAGCCAAAGTGTTACAAACCAACCACTTATCTGAAAGAACATGCTCATCAAAGACAAAACCCGTTAGGATTAGGCCACATAACAAGCATGGGAATCACATTTGTAAAATTGTCCTAGATTCATGCGTATTTCTACCAACCTTTGAGGGTAGCAAGGTCATTTTAACATCCCGATCTTTTTCCTACACCCATTTGCTTCTTTACTCCAATCACACATCTTTTTTTTCCACCATCACTTCTCTCATCTCTCACGTCAGTCCTTTTTTTATCCTTTTTTCCCTTCTCTCATTATTTTCCTTTCTTTTCCTCTCTCGCTGTCTACCTTCTTTTTATCATTTTTTATGGCTTTTGCTTTTCTTTAAAATAGGAAAAATAATGAAACAAAATGATTAGATCAAACCCAAAAGTAGGTTGCCTGCATATCATGTTGTACATGAATCAGATTTTACGTAGTTGGGGAGGCATATGTATAAACAACATACTTAAAGGTTTTTTTTTCACGAAAAATGAAAACAAACAAACAAAAAAAAGACGTAACATCATAACATTTTGATGAAAGAAACAACAAAAACATACAACGAAATTAAGACAACCTCGATACTAATC
This sequence comes from Capsicum annuum, assembly GCF_002878395.1. Taxonomy (NCBI): domain Eukaryota; kingdom Viridiplantae; phylum Streptophyta; class Magnoliopsida; order Solanales; family Solanaceae; genus Capsicum; species Capsicum annuum. The sequence goes on along the minus strand of NC_061121.1, from coordinate 231,179,443 downwards.
AACAAAGACTGAATGACATTCTAGACTAACATGACAACATATATAATGCTCCTAATAAAGATTCCAAAGTTAAAGTAAACTTGACACCGACTTAACAAAGACACAATACTACAAATGGCAGAAAAGTAAAGGACTCAAACTAAACAAAAGATAGGTGCATGATGACCCTGGCTGAGATGGACCTGCCTGTGAAGTTCTCTTTCTCCCATTCAAACTATGTAGCATGTCTTGTAAGGACCCTTCGATATATTTGGGAAGATGCCTCTGGCACGTATTCCTGCCGCATGAGGAGTACACTTGAAAATACTGTTCTGACATCCCTCCACAGTTTTGAGCAAACCTAATAACTGAACTCTTAGTGCGTCTACTTTGGCCCCCGCCCCTTCATCCTGATGGTCGCCAACTATGTATTCATCTTGTATCCTCCCTCTAAGCTGCACTGGTAATGGTACACTGACACCCCAAGAAATAGATTGTAACTAGATTTTATATTCTTGAGTGTATCCGGGATTATCTAAACCTGCCCTGAGAGTATCTATGCCCTGCCATGTTGCATTACTCCAGAATTGCTCATACTTGATCTCACCCCCAGCTTGGTCCCTAAAGTACTCCACATCCTGATGAAAGTCCACTATCGGCGGAACGTCTTGAACTCTACCAAATTGATGCATTATCCTAAGAGGAGTGTATGGTCAGGTACAATTAAGCCCCAACAAAACTAGGTAGGGGTGTATGCTAGACCCAACCAAGATTACTTTCGGCCGGAACCATAGATAGGTCCAAAAGATATTGTTATTTGTTCTTGATTCAAGAAACTCAACCCAAGCGTCAACTTCTATAAGCAATAAGAATTTAGCAAAACCCATTCTATGTTCTATGGTTTCCACTCAACTAGGCAGACAACGGTCAATCACATCAAATTTAAGCAAAGAAGGGGCGTGCAAATGCTCCATCATCCATAGTTGTAACACTAGGTTGCTCCCCTCAAAAAATTGCATACCCCCTTTTATCTCGGTCAAAGCTTTGTATATTTCCACCAAGATCAGAGGCACGATAGTGACCTTATCTCCTTTATCCTTTTTAAATAAGGCCATCGCTACAGATTGAACCGAGTATTAATACGCCTATCTTCCAAAGGGGAATACCAAAGTGCCTTACAGAACAAAGGCAAAGACTTCAAGGCGACGTTTCTCCCAATTCTTCTTAGTTGTATAAAATTCATCCCAAAAATAATCAAAACCGTCTAGGAGGCCAAACCGAGCATATAAGTAATCGAAAGTGATCCAAGATTGGTTAAGGCAACCCAGATAGTCATTAACTTTCAACCCATAACAGTGAAGAAACCTATTGGGAGAATGACACCACGCTCGAATCATCATTTTTTTAATGTAGGGC
>NC_061121.1:231058673-231175048 GCF_002878395.1 Capsicum annuum | reverse complement strand
ACTTGATTAATTTTTTGGACACTTTAGAAACCATTAGGACTTTAGACCTTGGAGGCAGATTCATGCTGTAACAACACACAAAGCTTATGATTTAACAATTGATAAAAGGGGAGAAGTTCCCAACCCTCGGGATTTTGACAAAGACAGGTTATCATGAAGAAACAAACCACTTTAGACTCAGATTCAAACAAATGGTACCACTAAGTGCGGTCAGCCTACTTGGCCAAGATTAACCGACGACTCTAGACCAGACTAAAAAGGGGGAGACCCCATGCTAGGACTAAAATAGTGACCAAAATAAAATTTACCGTACCCACCGAGGGTTGCCTACGTATCCCGCCCCGAAGGATGAGAATTAGGTACGCGTAGTTCGTCCAGCTTGGAAAATTAAGGATTAAATGACAAACTAAACCCTGAATTGAGAGACACGACTAAAGACAGACGAATAAAATCTTTTTTGGGGTTTTAATTAGAAACTAACACCAACAACTATGAAAGAAAAATCTTTTTGATATTTTCGTTATATAAAAATGTACAAAGCTCCTATAGAAAGGAAAAACAAATATTTTTGGAGTTTTCGAATTGTGAATACTTACTAAAGAAATAAAAGAAAAATCCTTTTACCATTTTTTATTTTTGGGAAAATTAGTGCAAAAGTAAAAAAAAAAACACATTTTGTTTTAAATTGTGAAAAACAAAAGCCATAAAGAACCCTAAAAACTACCAAAATTTCTTTTTTTCACTCTTTTTTTTTCTTCTTTATTTTTTCAACAATTTCTTGCCTACACACTTTGATTCTAACTCATGCTTTTGCCCAAATCAGTCTATCAAATGACCTCGTTACCCTCAAAGATGCAACATTTAGCACGTAGGGATGCTTCAGAGGTGATTCTCCTACAAAGGGCCACGTGGGTCCCGCTAGATCTCAATATGATATAAATAAGCATGACCTAAAGGCTGACCTACGCTGGGCTTTACTAACAAGGTTGTTCAGAGGAACATATGGTCAATAGTGGTTACGCTAGCTTTCCACCCACTCCATACCAGCCGACGGTTCCCCTTCCTAAAAATAAGGGTACTCAACTATAGGTCGTGTATACAGCGTGTACTACAGAACTTGTTGCAGAAAGAATTGACTCGGGTTTTGCAAATGATGCCAGATATAAAGCGGAACACATAAGAGAAAAACTATAAACACGTAGCACGTAAACACTCCATAATGATAAACAAATACAAATAATAACACAAATAATGTTTATACACTCATAATGTCAAAACTAAGCCGATATAACTCCAAAAATAAGCTCGAATTCTGAAAAGATTTTCCTAGCAGAGTCGCCAGAGATGTCCCGCCCCTTTTTTTAACTCTAAAAAAAAGAATTGATTTTAAGTTTTGAAAGGATTTTTATTATTAAGTGAAAAAAGAAAACGATTTGTTTTGAGGAAGGATTGTTTTTACATTCGAAATCAGAGTCTTCACTTGGCATAATCAGGTGTGCCAAGTCACCATTGAAAAATCCTTTTCAAAAACCATTTGACTCTTTAAAAACTGGTTTGCGAACAAAGATTCCAACTAAGGAATTTTGTTGACCGAGGGAAAGGTGTTAGGCACCCCTTGATCCCGTGGTTTGACCACAGTCGCTTGGTAGAGCGTATCGGCTAGTTTGACACTACAAACGTACAAACCACAAAGAAACACATAAAGTAATCAAACAAACAAACCAAATAAGACGAATCAAAGTATAGTGTTCAATCAATTATACAGTCCAAAAATAAAAAAATGCGAAAGTAAATCCTATCTAATCTATACTAATCCTAACTACGCTCCCAGGCTTTACCCGACGCCTCAAGACTTCATCAAGAATGTCTTCCATCAACATAGTACGTCGGGGAATTCCCCGATGAATAAATACAATATGCCTTGGGGCATTCCCCGGATAAATGAGTACATTTTTTGAATTAAATACGATAAACTAGAAACAAACATTCATACGCACATTCCAACATTCCACCATGTTTCAAACATCATTGCTAAATTTATCTACCCGAACCTAAACATCTTTTGCCTATCCAATTCAACCTACCATGATACTATCAACGATCGACATCAACAATGAATCAAAATTACTATAATATTGACTCTTTCAATTTACGATCCCTACCCCCAAATTCCTTTTCAATACAAACCCAAATTCATATTATCATCACCTTTATACCACTGAGATCAATTATTCAATAGCAAGAAAAACATCAAACATCACCCAAATCAACCAACAAAATCGCACAAGACATCGAATCACATTCACAATCATATCGAAATTAAAATAAAGGGAGAAAGGAGAGAATTGGACCTCAAATGAAGCTTTCAAATTCAAATAAGAGAAATAGAAGCCCGTCCAAAAACCTCGAAGAACCTAAACGAGATCTCAATCCTCCGAATTAGCCGGGTAATAGTCCAAGAATGGAAATAACTCTAATTTCTACTTTTCGGATCCGTCAAGAAACTGCCAGCAAATCAATGACCAAATTCCGATTTGAACAAAATAGATATAAGAATAGAATCAATGAACGACCGAGCCCAAATACCAAAGTCTAGCTCACACAAAATAAAACCCGCGTGGACCAACGAGTACCAGGACTAGAATTTCAAAAAAAAGAAAATAATAGAAACCCACGATACCAGAGCTCTGGTGATCTTGGCGGCAAGATGATGGAAAAGGGATTGGATTCCAAGAAACCCAATACTTTCCAGCTATATTTCTCTCGATCTCGATCTCTCTTTGCGACTCTCTCTCTCAACTTTAGCTTGTATCTCCTCTCCAAAACTCCATATCCCTTGAACTCTATCGTGTGTGTGCGTATGGTAAGGTTTTATTGTGTGTCTGATTTTGGCGTAGGGAAGAGAGGTCAGTGTATATGTTGAGAGTGGTCCTCGAAAATTAGAGAAGGACCCGTGTATGTATGTTCAGTGGAGAGTATTTTCAGTGAAAAAAATGTGAATGGGTCTTTTTTTTTCTTTTCAGAAGGATGATGATCATCCTCCCCCCCCCCCCTCCCCTTAGTGTGTATTCTTTATATATATATATCATAAAGTGAAAAGAAATAAAATGGTCCCTTTTTTTTTCTCTTTCTTGGAAGTTTCCTCTAAGTATGTTTTCTTTGTGGCCAAGAAAAGGGAGGGGTCACGTGGGGTAGGGGTATGGGGTGGTTAGGTGAGAGGTGAGGTGTTATTTTTTAATTTGAGGAATAAGGGTTAGGTGTCTATTTTTGATTGGGTGAGTTGTTGGAATCTTTAAAATAAGACAAAATTAGTTAGGGTTTGTTATTTGGATAAAAACAAAAGGCAATAAATAAATAAGTAAAAGATGAGGTGGTTATTCATTTGTTTTTCTTGAAGAATTATAAGATGGGATCAAAGTGCGTGATAACGGAGTAAGGATTATTTTCGACGGGACAAAATTACGTGTCTATAAGTCTATGAAACCAGTTCAGATTCTAGGTAAGAGTTCAAGTTATTCCGAAGGGAAGGGGTTAGGCATCCTTTAAAATCCACAAGTGTGGTACCCGGTTAGACTAAATTTATCAAAGAGGGAGGAGGTATAAATATTTAAATAATATAAAGTTGTATGTGTATTAAATATACAAATAAATTTATTGTTATAAAAATATGTACAAAAGTATGTATAAAAATATAAAGATTTCATGTAAAAGGAAAAAATATTTTTTGTAACGTACAAAAAAAGAAAAGTATCTTTTATATACTAAAAAGAAAAAGTATTTTTTAATCAAAAATCACAAAGGTAAATATAAATTTATTTTTTAAAAGAGAGCTATGTAATATGTGAATGTGAATTAATTGATTAACTTAATTATTTTATATAAATATAAACAGCCTAAGTTTTGCCTAAAATTGATGAAATTATGTAAATAAAGAATATCCCTATCCGGCACCCAAAAAGTAAAATTTTCACAATTTTTTTTGTTATTTGTACAAATGTGAGAATATAAAATATAATATAAAATTTAAGGGCCCCTTTGACTGCAACTCCCGACGAGTATTTCAAAATAACCTGTATAAACACTTAATAAAAGAATGTTAGTAACAAATAAAAAATAATCAAAATAAATTGAATAAGTATGTATGCGTATAAATATTTAAAAATATATTTTTTGTTAAAAAGTGGGCTCAGATAATGTCATGACTGCGAAATGGTTGCTCAATTAATTGGTCGTCCTAAATCGTCTTGCAACGAAGTGGTTGCTCAACTAATTGGCCGTCCTAAATCGTCTTGCCAAGATATGAATTGTAAAATCTTGTGTTTTTATAAATTTTTATCATCGCTCAAAATATTAATTACGTATTTGTATATGTTGAATCCTCTTTGGTTTACGGAGGCCTCAAATTAATAATAATTTTTCATCGGCCAAAATGTGTATTATCTTATTCTTTATCAGTGTAATAAAGAAATACAGCGGAGAAATCCCACTGTAGAGAATAATAATATGATAAGCAACTTAAAATAAATGTCATTTGCAATATAAAACAAATGTTATTTCCAATATAAAACAAATGTCATTATCACCAAACAATAGTATTCTGGCCTACAAAACACATCATGAGAACAATTGAGAATAATAATATGATAAGCAAATAAGAGAAGAAACCCATTTTTTAGATCTAGTGTGTAAGGGAGGTAACACCGGAGAAACCTCCATGGTTTCTGGTATGACAGTGTAAAAGATAAGGAGGCAGAAGCGGCTAGAAGACGGTGGTGGTGTTACTGTGGCACTGACAGCGGCAGCTCGTGGCTATTTCGAGACTCGCCCACCGGCGATTAACTCCGGCATGGCGCGGTAAAAAGGGAAAAGAGAGTGGAGGGCGCTGGTGAGTTTTTGATGGCTAGAGGTTTGGTGAAGAACCGTTGGTCAAAGATGACCAGCGGTGATGGGGGCTTTGCCGGATACAGAAGAGAGGGGAGTGTAGGGGCGGCGCCGGTGGACAGCTCGCCGGATCTGGGACAGTGAAGGAGAAAGGGAGAGAATTGTGAGGGAGAAGGAGATGAAAATGATGATTCTCTCTGTAGTGTACTTGCGTGTGTATATGTATGTGGATATATATAGTGTATGTGTGTATTGTTGTGTTGTGTCCTATATCTGTGGTGTGTTTTGAAGAGAAAAATAGAAAAATAGAATAAATAAAATATGATTGTGTATTTATGAATATGTGTGTGGGTTTGCAAAGGAAAAAATGTTTATGAGTTGTAAAAAATAAATATATGTGTATTTTGAAAGAGAGGAAAAGATGAAAAAAAAAAATGTGTCCGCCCACAACCTATTTATACAAAAAATTGAGCACCCCTTTTATCCAATAGATAAAGGGGTGTCCTCTCTTTTTATAATAGAACACCCTTAGGTCCTTAAGTTATTGGCCAAAAGATTTTCATCCTTTTGACCAACGGACAAAGTAATTATCCAAAGGGTAGTGTCATTGAGTGGTCGTTGTCAGATGTGACGAGACAACACTGAGTGATTATTGTCGGATGTGACAAGACATTATTGTGTAGTCATTGTCGGATGTGATAGGACATCAAATTATTATACTGCACAAAAATAATTGATCCAACTCAGCGTTTGCGGACTGTAAAATATAGATGTTGAATGAAAAAATGTAAAGAATATTAAAATTATTAAAATATAATTAATTTAAAAATACTATAAATATATATATATATAACGCCATGTCGTGCACGTGTGCGGGTGATTGTAAAATGTTAAGAATGATAATGAATTGATAAAAATCCTAAAATTAGAAAAATTAATAAATTATAAAAAAAATAAGAATATGACAACAAATTTATTAAAATCCTAAAGAAAGGATAATTATCAATAATTTATCAAGCAATTGTAAAAAAATGTGAAAATTATGCTTCGTGCCCTTTAACGAACAGAAAGCCCGAAGACATTAATTTTAGGCACGGAGAGCAAAAATTGGGTGTCAACAGTTGGCCCTTTTCATTTGAGGATGATGTAGAAGTCTTCAAATGAAAACGTTAACATGTAGCCACTTTTGCTCGACAATGATTTGAAGAAAATTAGATTGAACTCCAATTTAAAGTTACCTACATACCTCGAGTTGTATGAGGATCAGGACAATGTAGTTTACAAAATTAAGCAAATCTCCGTGTTGTTGAGGGTGAGAGATCGTGTGAAATGATTATTGGGAGAAGGACTAATTGGAAACAAAAGTATTCAACTACTTTCGATGCCCCTTTTAAAATTTCCCCTATGAGATGCTGGAGACGCAAGATTGTGTACTTGCTGGGGAGAAAGAATGATTGCGGTTGTGACAATAGAACTCTGCATAGAGCTTCCTAAATATCTTGAGTGTTACGAGAATCAGGTCACTATTATTCGAATCATAGCAATATCTTGATAAATATCAAAATTTGCCCCAGTGTAGAGTTATGGTGACACTGGGTTCCTTCAAGGATGACAACAAAGATTTTAACACGAATGGAATGAATATGGGTGCTTGTTCCAAAATTGACTATTTAGGTAGCTGGAAATGAGTAGATGTCGGATAGCAATATTTGTTGGGGACTTTGAGGGGAAAGAAGATTTCTAATTTTCAAAGATTGCCCCAGTATCGGATTAAGATGATATTGAGTAATGATAATAAGGATTATAAAAATGAGAGTTTTGGGTCGAGTTGAGTTGAGTTTCTTCGCCGAAATTTCTAATGTAACTAGGGATCCCTGACATTCCGCTAGCTTGCCCCAGTTTGCTACTAAGAGGATAGTTCCACGTTGTACTGCATGTTCTAGCGTTGTCTCTATTTTTAAAGTCAATCCACCTGGCAGGGTGATAACTGAAATGTGAATAGCCTCCGTCGGCTGAGTAGTTGTTTAAAAGTAAAAGCCTCCGTCGGCTGAGTAGTTGTTTAAAAGTAAAAGCCTCTGTCGGCTGAGTAGTTGTTTAAAAGTAAAAGCCTCCGTCGGCTGAGCAGTAATTGAAATGTAAATAGCCTCCATCGGCTGAGTAGATGAAATATAAATAGCCTTCATCGGCCAAAATTTAAATAGCCTTCATCGGCTGAAATGTAAATAGCCTCCGCCGGCTGAAATGTAAATAGCCTCCGCTGGCTATAATGTAAATAGCCTCTGTCGGCTGAAATGTAAATAGCCTCCGTCGGCTGAAATGTAAATAGCCTCCATCGGCTGAAATGTTTGTTGAAGAAGTGAAAGTTGCATTATATGCCCTATTATTGGGGGCGGGTGTACCCTGTCCTATTTTTCGGGGCGGACTTGCCCTATCCTATTGTTTGGGGCGGACTGCCCTATCCTATTTTTCAGGACGGACTGCCCTGTCCTATTTTTCGGGGTGGACTACTCTGTCCTATTGTTCGGGCGGACAGCCCTGTCCTATTGTTCGAGGCGGACAACCCTGTCTATTGTTTGGGGTGGACTGCCCTGTCCTATTATTCGGGGTGGACTGCCCTATCCTATTGTTCGGGGTGGACTGCCCTGTCCTACTATTTGGGGCGAACTGCCCTGTGTTATGTTAGAGTTTTGTTAGTACTAGATGACCGAGTCTTAATGGGGATATCCCTTTAATGTGACCTGCAAAATATCAAGAAATTTTTTTTAGAGTTAGAAAGTATTAGCTAATGAATAGACAAAACCTGGCTTCCTGGCTTGTGATAGAGATGTGATGTTTAGTTTATGATGGAATGTTGTAAGATACTTGACATGTGCCTCCTTGAGCATTATATGACCAGCAAGATTCGAGAAGATTCTTTAGTGCCTTGGAATAATTATGGATAAATTAACGATACTTAGATTCTCAGCTTGTGATGGTGAGGCAGCATTTAGGCTTCCAAGATGTTTGAACCTTTGTTGTAGCGATGTTGTACCTGCGCTTAAAGAAAGCTTCTTAGTTTAGGGAGGGGATGTTGATTTTGTGTTGATCGAGAACTCGGCCTAACAGCTATCTCGTCCTTCAATCTTTCGACAATCGGTAATCTATTCGGGATTAAGAGTAGTGACACTTCCTAACTCCACATAATGTGCTTATACTAATATGTCTTCTGGTGGGAACTTTCTCCATCTTGATCTTTGCTTTTGGACTTTCATCAAAGCGACGCGGTTGTTGTGGCTTGAGATGATAAATGAAATTTGAAAAGATGTAGAAGATTATGTTGTTGATATGACCGAGCCTGACTTAAGTTGCCTAAATATCAAGTCAAAACATAGTTTCGTGTGAGGAAAATTAAGAAAAATTTAGCCACAAGAGTGGGTATGTGGAGAATGGTAAGGTTGATAATCATGAGCTTGCTTTGGAAAGCTCATTTGGTCAATTGCTGAAGCGGTGCCTCTTATGTATAAGTCTTCAACATCTAATGGTTTTTTCTTGTGCTAACGATTAACATCAAAAAATTTCTTAATTTGAGCAATGATTTTGTAAGTTGTTGGAGTCGATCAAGCGTTGAGATTTACATCTCAATATTTTTCGTGTCAGGGTTTTGAGATGAAGAGTAGTGAACACGTTGTATAAACTATCTTCATATGTAGTCTCGCTGACTTGCATTTTAATGAAAGTAAGAGGCTTGGGTACATGCGCGAGTCTTCTCTGCGTAAACTATATTTCTTGGGCGCCTCATTGATAGTCTCCTTATCTTGTGGGCATCTTCATATATGAACTCTTTTTAGATCCACTACAGTCATCCTTTCATGTACCTATTTGAAAAGAAATAACTTGCAACAATAGACACAACAACCTTTTTGGTTGTTGCATAATTATTTGTCAGTTGAATATGTCTTCAAAGTGGGGTGCCCCTTTTGAACACCGATGACACTTTATGCAGAAGGGTCCCCACGATCATGTAATCTTGTGTTGATGCAGTAACCCTTTTGATTCACCCATAATACTTGTGGAATGATGACCTCTCCGATTATTTCCAATAATTCTTCGCATATGATCTCGGATAAGTCTTGCGCATCTTTTGTATCAATAAGACTTATAGATTCCTCTTGAATCGTCAATCTTTGGATTATCTTGCGCATTATTTGATGTTGGATACAAGACGACTTATAGATATCCTTTGAATTGCTAGCCTTTAGGTAATCCTGCATATTATCCGACTTTGGATAAGAGATAACTTACAGATATCCCTTCAATTGCTAGCTTTCAGGTGTTCCTGCACATCATCCAACCTTGGACACAATATGACTTATAGATATCTCTCAAATTGTTAGTCCTTAGGTCATCCTGTAGATAATCGATCTTGGATATGAAGCGGCTTATAGAGAACCCTTGGACATACCAATTTGATGATCTCGCATATTCTCCGATAAGGATTTAGTTGCAACTTATGGATAACCTTCGGACTATTAATTTTTGGGTAACCTTGCATACTATCCAGTTAGGATATTATTGCGGTTTACGAATGACCTATGGACTATCAACTTAGAGGTAATCTTACACACTATCTTATTTCAAATAATATGACTTATAGATGATCCTTAAATTATCAATTTCAAGGAAATCTCATATGACGTTCGCTTTCAGATAGCGACTTAAAGACGAATCATGTGCTTTTGATGAATTCAGATGTTGATTCATAGGATGATGAGGTATCTTCGACGCCAACGTATGTTATTTAACGTGTCAACAGCTATTGAATGTTGATTTCCTCAATTGATGTATTAGTCATAATCCAGGCTTGAACACTTTTAAGCATATTTTAGAAATCCTCCTGAAGATTTGGTTGACCTCCTTATGACTGAAGTAACGAGTGTTTGATCCTGCGCTGATCGTCGATGTGATTTTGGAGCATTTGTAGTGATAGTATCTTTTAACAATATTTGTCGAGAAGATCTTAGGTTAAGTGGTGGAAGTATCTTTTGTATTGACCCTTGGTGCATTTCTCTCGATATTGTAGCAATTCATCCCCCGTTGATGTCTTGTAGATTTAATGATGTCTTGCATTATCTGGTACATATCAACCTTGATTGTAACATTTCCAAGTTGAACGTCCTAGCCTTCGTTGATTTTTGAAACGTTCTTCAAAATTTTGCCCCAGTCTCTTGGAGAGACTTTCTCGATGATTCTTCGCTGCGTATCTTGGGATAGTCTTAATGGATCATGTCAGGTTTTCTGGATACCATCGCGTTCAAGTTTTGCTCGTCGTTAGGGAAAAATGGAATTTTGTATTATAAAGGGACCGAGCCTTATATAGGCTGCCTACGTATCCCACCGAGGGAAATCAGGTCACACGTAGTTCCAACTACAAAAGGGGAAATGATTCTACTTAAGTATGACCGAACTTGATGAGGGTTGCCTACGTATCTCACCATGAGAAATCAGGTCAGAACGTAGTTCTGTTACATAATAATTAGAAGAAAATCTTATGCCTTCAAACATAGGACTCTATTGACTGTTTTTGAGTCGATCAACTTAGATTCATTTCCATCGCATTCCCGCTAAAGTTAGCTCTTCTCTGTAGAGTGGCTTATATGAAGACCTTGTCATCTCAGCGTAGAGGATGGTGTCGCTCATGTCATATATACTCTTCCATTTTATTAATTGGGTACCAGATCATTATTTGCATTTAGTTGCACTACGACACATTGGATTTCCCCGGCCTTGATCAAACACTCAATTCTATGCCTTAGTCTATTACAATCTTCAGTATTGTGCCCCTGAACTCCAGAGTGGAAATCATATTATTTTCGTTCATCGAACCATCTAGGTAATGGGTTAGGAATCTTTCCCAGCTCGGGTTGCAGCAGATTTGCAACTCTCAGTCTCTCGAATAAATGTGCTAATGGTTCAACAAATTGGGTGTGGCTTCGATTGCGCTTACTTTTTGCAAAAGGTGTTTGATTTTGGAGAATTGAAACTTGGATTGGTACACATAATCGTGATGGATTTTGATATGTGGGAGCTTGGGGTTGAAGGTAATTTCATTGGATATTGTAGGCATGATGAAATGTATGATTCGATATTTGTATCAGTTCATTATCAGGACTTTGAAGTGATTGGGATGATTGAAGTATTGAATGGTGTGGTATCATAACAAATATTTCTTCTTTATTCTCCTCCTTGGCTCCTTCGATGGACTCTAACTGAGTAGACTTGCTCGAGTTGTTCGTTGACTTAATCTTTCCGAAGTTAATTGCCTCTTAAATAAAATTCCCCATTTTGACACAATCGGCAAACTTCTGCCCCAACATGGACATTATCTTTTCAAAATGGACACCCTTTCGACTGTGGATAAAATACTTCGTCAATTCACTTTCATCCATCGATGGTTGAACTTTTCCTACTTCAGACCTCCATCGTCGAGCATATTCCTGGAATGATTCAGAGGTCTTATTTTGTATACTGATGAGGGAAAGTCAATCAGGTGCAATTTCTGTGTTAAACTTGAAACGATTCATAAAGTCTTCAGCCATGTCGCTCCATTTATGCAAAAGACGAGGGTCTTGTTTGGTGTACTAAGCAAGAGCCTCACCAAACAAACTTCTAATGAACAACTTCATTATGAGCTTCTCATTTTTTCCAATCCCTACCAATTTATCATAATACGCTCGTAAATGAGTATGAGGATCCCCGGTTCCATCAAATAAGTCAAACTTAGGTGGCTTGAACCCGGCTGGAAAATCAATATTTAGATGGATACATAAATCTTCGTAGTCCAAATGCTCGCTGACTTAAGTTTCTTGGAGGTATTTCATTGCACGCTTTAGATTACGCAGCTCGTTTATGATTATGAACTGAGTAGACTTGCTCGAGTTGTTCGTTGACTTAATCTTTCCGAAGTTAATTTCCTCATCAATAAAATTCCCCATTTTGACACAATCGGCAAACTTCTGCCCCAACGTGGACATTATCTTTTCAAAATGGACACCATTTCGACTGGGGATAAAATACTTCATCAATTCACTTTCATCCATCGGTGGTTGAACTTTTCCTACTTCGGACCTCCATCGTCGAGCATATTCCTGGAATGATTCAGAGGTTTTCTTTTGTATACTGATGAGGGAAAGTCAATCGGGTGCTATTTCTATGTTAAACTTGAAACGATTCATAAATTCTTCATCCATGTCGCTCCATTTATGCAAAAGACGAGGGTCTTGTTTGGTGTACCAAGCGAGAGCCTCACCAAACAAATTTCTAATGAACAACTTCATTATGAGCTTCTCATTTTTTCCAATCCCTACCAATTTATCACAATACGCTCTTAAATGAGTATGAGGATCCCCGGTTCCATCAAACAAGTCAAACTTAGGCAGCTTGAACCCAACTGGCAAATCAATATTTAGATGGATACATAAATCTTCGTAGTCCAAATGCTCGCTAACTTAAGTTTCTTGGAGGTATTTCATTGCATGCTTTAGATTACGCAGCTCGTTTATGATTATGTCATCCCTCTCTTTTGTCTTTGTACTTATTGGAAGCCTACCTTTAGCAGGCAACGATGAAAATGGGTGTCTTAGTCACGCACATTGGAGAAATATATAGTTCTTAAAAGGTAGCATGATTTGTTTGTTGAATATTACGAGAAGATGTGACGACATTGGGATATGGGGTGCAATAAAGAAATTTATGAGAGTTGATGGGTGTGAATGGGGATGATGGATTTACTAAATCAACAGTCGTTGTGGGAGGTTGTACTGACTGATAGTGTTCAGGTATTGGATTTTCTAGCGACTAAAAAATAGGATGGCGCGGATGTGTGGGGTCCCTTCCTTTGTGTAGTTCTCCTCTTAACGTCTCGAGTTGTTGCTCCAAGAGAAAAATACAGTCATCCTTATTTGCATCGTCTTGTCTTTTGAAAGTCCCTGATATATTTGCTAATGTTGGAATACTTCTAGTCGAGTTGACGACATTGGTGTTCATTCTTGGGATATAGCTTAAGTCGTCTAGTTCAATCGATCAACGCAATCAACCTCTCTCAGGGGATAATACAAACATAAATGAAAGTTAAAGAGTTAGTTCATGTCAATGGACAAGAACATTCAAACAATGTCAAGTAAACGCAACCTATATTGTGGAGCCTCTATTTGCCAGAGGTAGGCCTTTGCTCATATAAACTGATGTATAGATGGATCTAGATTCTGACACACTTTGGATTCAGAACAATTTTAAATTTTTCTTGAAGAGGGAATGTATCCAACAAGGGCGGCTAAGAGAGGCCTTGATGATGGCGATAAAGATATATAGTCGGTATGAATTGATAAAAGTGAGCTAAAATAATGCCTTTAAAAGAGTGAGCATCTCAAGCCTCGTTACTGATGAATGGGGATCTTGTGGTAGAGATATCAAATACAAGAAGAGTATTGACGATGTCTCACGCTCATTGGATGGAAAGAGTTAGAAGTGGGTGAAGATGAATAATATTCCACATCCATTGTCTTGAAGAAGGGTGTCAACTAATTGTAGATTTTTGAAAAAATATTCTACGTCTATTGACTAAAAAAAGGAATCAAACATTGGAAGAATGCTTGACGACATTCCACTCTGGTTTGGATAAAAAGAAGTTAGACGTAGGTGGAGTTTTTTAGTGACATTCCCTATCTGCGGACTTGAAAAGAAAGTCAAACGAAAGCAAAGCATTTTTAGAACACTCGGCTTTCTTGGAATTTAAGAAAGATATTTGTGAAGCCAAGTTTTAACAATGCTCTATATTCGTGAAAATGGTGTCAAATGTAAGCGAGTTTGGGTAATACTCTATGTTTATTGACATGAAAATGATGTCGAATGAAGGAAGAGTAAAAAAAAGCCAATTTGATTGTTCTGAATCCATTAATGTTCATTTCTGGATTATCTGAATCAGTTTGAACACAAAATATGTCATAAAGGTTTCATAACCTTCTGACGAAAGGGTGGCTTCCTAGTTGCGAAGACGATACCTTGGACCATCCCGCGTAAGGTATATGCAATATGACCTATCACTAGAGTAGGATTTTTCCCTAAATGTTCAAGAGTGGGACTGAATATTTCCGAGAAGGTGCACTAACCTAACTGCACCGACTTTGAAACTAAGGAATCCAAAGAAGGTTCGGAGGAGTGTAGTACACCCCTCGCGTGTACCACAGTGTGTGAATTGTGTACGGCCAAAGACTCGATAGAAAAATGTAAGTGATAAAGTAGTAACAAGTAGTGTTATTCAAACAAATAAGGAACGCAAGTTTGGATTTGGTTTGCGTCCTTTCACACATAGCATGATATAAAAATATGTAAAACAAATAACATAATAAAGCATAAAAATCCTAAACTAAGCATGGTAAAAAAAATGCAAAGAATTTATGAGCAAATTCACATAATTTGTAGTGTAATAGGTAAAGAATTTAATCATGTACAAAAAATATACCTCCCTCGATTGAAAATCCAATCGATCATGGTTAGAACGTCTCCTCATCCCCAGCAAAGTTGACATTCTATCGCGCCTCTATTTTTACCTGAGATCAAAACGAGCACGACGTTATGGACACTAAAAGAATGAAAATTGTACAGAGTCGCCACCTTATTTTAAGGGAAATGAGGAAAACCTTTTTTATTTATTAAAATGCATAACTTGTGTTTTATTCTACGAAATTAGTTCAGATTCTAGGTCAGGTTTCAAGTTATTCTGAAGGGAAGGGGTTAGGCATCCTTTAGAATCCACAAGTGTGGTACCCGGCTAGACTAAATTTATCAAAGAGGGAGGAGGTATAAATATTTAAATAATATAAAGTTGTATGTGTATTAAATATATAAATAAATTTATTGTTATGAAAATATGTACAAAAGTATGTATAAAAATATAAAGATTTCATGTAAAAGGAAAAAATATTTTTTGTAACGTATAAAAAAAGAAAAGTATCTTTTATATACTAAAAAGGAAAAGTATTTTTTAATCAAAAATCACAAGGGTAAATATAAATTCATTTTTTAAAAGAGAGCTATGTAATATGTGAATGTGAATTAATTGATTAACTTAATTATTTTATATAAATATTAACGGCCTAAGTTTTGCCTAAAATTGATGAAATTATGTAAATAAAGAATATCCCCGCCCGGTACCCAAAAAGTAAAATTTCACAATTTTTTTTTGTTATTTGTACAAATGTGAGAATATAAAATATAATATAAAATTTAAGGGCCCCTTTGACTACAACTCCCGACGAGTATTTCAAAATAACTTGTATAAACACTTAAAAAAAGAATGTTAGTAACAAATAAAAAATAATCAAAATAAATTGAACAAGTATGTATGCGTATAAATATTTAAAAATATATTTTTTGTTAAAAAGTGGGCTCAGATAATGTCATAACTGCGAAATGGTTGCTCAATTAATTGGTCGTCCTAAATTGTCTTGCAACGAAGTGGTTGCTCAATTAATTGGCCGTCCTAAATCGTCTTGCCAAGATATGAATTGTAAAATCTTGTATTGTTATAAAGTTTTATCATCGCCCAAAATATTTATTACGTATTTGTATACGTAGAATCCTCTTTGGTTTACGGAGGCCTCAAATTAATGATAATTTTTCATCGGCCAAAATGTGTATTATCTTATTCTTTATCAGTGTAATAAAGAAATACAGCGGAGAAATCCCACTGTAGAGAATAATAATATGATAAGCAACATAAAACAAATGTCATTTGCAATATAAAACAAATATCATTTCCAATATAAAACAAATGTCATTATCACCAAACAATAGTATTCTGGCCTACAAAACACATCATGAGAACAGTTGAGAATAATAACATGATAAGCAAATAAGAGAAGAAAACCATTTTTTAGATCTAGTGTTTAAGGGAGGTAACACCGGAGAAACCTCCATGGTTTTCGGTGTGACAGTGTAAAAGATAAGGAGGAAGCAGCGGCTAGAAGACAGTGGTAGTGTTACTGTGGGACTGGCAGCGGCGGCTCGTGGCTGTTTCGAGACTCGCCCACCGGCGTGGCACGGCAAAAAGGGAAAAAAGAGTGGAGGGCGCTGGTGAGTTTTTGATGGCTAGAGGTTTGGTGAAGAACCGCTGGTCGAAGATGACCAGCGGGGATGGAGGCTTTGCCAAATACAGAAGAGAGGGGAGTGTAGGGGCGGCGCCGGTGGACAGCTCGTCGGATCTGGGACAGTGAAGGAGAAAGGGAGAGAATTATGAGGGAGAAGGAGATGAAAATGATAATTCTCTCTGTAGTGTACTTGCGTGTATATATGTATGTGGATATGTGTAGTGTATGTGTGTATTATTGTGTTGTGTCCTATATCTGTGGTGTGTTTTGAAGAGAAAAATAGAAAAATAGAATAAATAAAATATGATTGTGTATTTATGAATATGTGTGTGGGTTTGCAAAGGAAAAATGTTTATGAGTTGTAAAAAATAAATATATGTGTATTTTGAAAGAGAGGAAAAAATGAAAAAAAAAAATGTGTCCTCCCACCACCTATTTATACAAAAAATTGAGCACCCCTTTTATCCAATGGATAAAGGGGTGTCCTCTCTTTTTATAATAAAACACTCTTGAGTCCTTAAGTTATTGGCCAAAGGATTTTCATCCTTTTGACCAACGGACAAAGTAATTATCCAAAGGGTAGTGTCATTGAGTGGTCGTTGTCAGATGTGATGAGACAACACTGAGTGGTTATTGTCGAACATGACAAGTCATTATTGTATAGTCGTTGTCGGATGTGATAAGACATCGAATTATTATACTGCACAAAAATAATTGATCTGACTCAGCATTTGCGGACTGTAAAATATAGATGTTGAATGAAAAATGTAAAGAATATTAAAATTATTAAAATATAATTAATTTAAAATACTGTATATATATATATAACGTCATGTCGTGCACGTGTGCGGGTGATTGTAAAATGTTAAGAATGATAATGAATTGATGAAAAACCTAAAATTAGAAAACTTAATAAATTATAAAAAAAATAAGAATTTGACAACAAATTGATTAAAATCCTAAAGAAAGGATAATTATCAATAATTTATCAATCAATTGTAAAAAGATGTGTAAATTATGCTTCGTGCCCTTTAACGAACAGAAAGCCCTTTAACTCCCCCATCATGCTCATCTCAAATTCACTACTCATGAGTTTGGCAAATTTATGAGTCATAGTCATGTTGGTTGAGCCAAATATAATGTCATCCACATAAACCTGCACAACTAACGAATCCTTTTCATTAGTTTTTAAGAAAAGGGTATTGTCAATTTTATCTCTAGTATGCCCATGCTCTAGCAGAATTTTGATAATCTCTCACACCAGGCCCTTGGTTCTTGTTTCAACCTATACAAGGCCTTATCCAGTTTATACACATGATCAGGAAACTCCTGCTTTTAAATCCTGGAAGTTGCTTAACATGAACTTCTTCCTTGGGAATGCCATTTAGGAATGCACTCTTCACGTCCATCTGATAGAGAATGAACTCCATATAAGCAGCAAAGGCAACTAGTAATCTTATAGCTTCAAGTCTTGCTACAGGAGCAAAAGTCTCATCAAAATCAATTCCTTCTTCTTGGTTGTATCCTTGAACCACCAATCTTGTTTTGTTTCTTGTAACTGTTCCATGCTCATCCACTTTATTCCTGTACACCCACTTAGTCCCAATTACTGATCTATCTTTTGGAAGAAGAACTAAGTGTCATACTTTGTTTCTCTCAAACTGATTCAACTCTTCCTGCATGGCTATGATCCAATCAGCATCAAGCAATGCGTTAGTTACCTTCATTTGCTCAATATCTGACAGGAATGCCTTGAAGGCACACATACTCCTCAGTCCAGACCTTGTGGTGATCCCAGATGTGAGATCAGTAAGAACATTCTCAATAGAGTGTGATCCTTAATACTTGTATCCTTTTGGGATCAAACTTAGTGAGCTACTAAGATCACTGCTGATGTTCTGAGCTGGGGTAGTTGGTGGCTCAGTTTCCCCTGTCATTGTTTCTTCAGCTTTAATTCCCCCTATTAAAGTGCCTTCATGTTTGGTAGCTTCAGTAGATGAACCAGGTTGTGTAACCTATTCCTCAGAGTCACTTTCTTCCTGCAGGTAAGTCTTAACACAGAATTCATCAAAGATCACATGCATGCTTTCTTCAACACAGTTAGTTCTGTTGTTTAAAACCCTGTAAACCTTACTATGAAGTGAATAACCTAAGAAGATTCCCTCATCACTTTTAGCATCAAATTTTCTCAGATTTGTGTATGAAACATTTACAACCAAAGGTTCTAAAGTAAGAAATGTTAGACTTTCTTCCTTTTAGTAATTCATAGGGAGTCTTATCTAACATAGGTCTAATCATGAATCTATTTATGATATATGTTGCAGTACTTATTGCCTCAGCCCACAAGTTTTTTGCAACATTTGCTGCAAGCATCATTGTTCTAGCCATATCTTCCAAAGTTCTATTTTTCCTCTCCATCACTCCATTTTGTTGTGGTGTTCTAGGAGCTGAGAAGTTATGATCTATACCATTTTCTGAAAAGAATTCCAAGAACTTTACATTCTCAAATTCTGTACCATGGTCAGACCTCATGGAAACTAATGAAGTGCCCAGTTTCTTTTTAATTTTCTTAATGAAAATTTCAAAGTCATCAAAGTCATCTTCTTTAGAGGCTAGAAACAAGGTCCAGGTGAACTTGGAATAATCATCAACAATCACAAAAACATACCTTTTTCCACATCTGCTTTGAAGTCTCATGGGTCCACACAAGTCCATATGAACCAGGTCAAGGCATTTGGTGGTGCTAACATGGTTCTTTAACTTAAAAGAAGATCTTACCTGTGTCCCCCTTACACATGCACTACATAACTTTTCTTCCTTGAACTTGGTTTTGGGTAATCCCAATACCTTGTCTTTGGAGGAAAGTATGTTTAGTTGTTTCATACTTGCATGACCAAGTCTCTTATGCCAAATGAGGGGATCATTTTCTATGGCACTTAGACAAGTCAACTCAGGTCCTGGTAGTGCCATGATGTCAACTTTGTATACATATTTGTATCTTCTCGCAGTGAGCACAATCTCTTTGGTGTCCATCCTTTTGACTTTGACTCCTGTAGCTGTAAAAACAACTTTAGTACCTTTGTCACACAGTTGTGAGATGCACAGCAAGTTATGCTTTAATCCTTCTACAAGATAGACATCCTCTAATGATTTTGACTCAAATGAGCCAATTTTTCTAACTCCATTAATGATTCTCTTTTTTTCATCACCAAAAGAAACTCCTCCTCCATCTATTTTGGAGAGTGAAAGGAACTTTTTCTTATCACCAGTGATATGCCTTGAGCAAGCATTGTCTAAGTACCAGTGCTTTTTGCTTCCTTTATCCTTCTCCTACAAAAGAAATCAATGGTTAGACTTGGGAACCCAGACAAGATTGGGTCCTGTTTTATGAGTGAAATGATGAATCAAGTTTCTTCTAGTCTATGCAGGCAACATGTAGTGCAACCTATTTCTCTGACCAGAACTAGTCCTTTTCTTTTTGGTCTGAGAAAATCTGTTAGCCAGGTTTTGACTGTTTGATCTGCTTGTAGCAGCCACAGGACATTTAGTAGTGGGATGTCCAAGATTCCCACAGATGTAGCATAAATCTTTTGGATCATCAACACCTTTGTGAAATCCAAACCTTCCTTTTCATTATAATTTCTTTCACTCAATTTGTAAACAATTCTTGAGGAGTTTGTCCACCTATTTGCCCTTTCAAGATCAAGTCTCATCTTATTCATTTTTTCAGTTAAAACATGGCATTCTTGTTTATATTTAAATAGCTCAAGTTCTGTATTTTCTTATTCTTTACTGATACGAGAATAATCATGGGTGTGCATTGAAAGCAACCAAGTGTATGTGCAAAAGAAGTGTACTTAAAGGCCCAAATACATACCAAAATAGCCCACTTCATACACTAGAGGGGCAGCCCATTCTTGAAGGGCCTTTTTGGTCATTTTAACTTCTATTTGTTTTGTAATATATAAGGAACATGTTAGGGTTTATTCACTTAGTTTTTGAATGTTGAAAATGGTAAAACATACTTGAAACCCTCAAGTTCTTTCTCTTGGAGGCTTGGCCGATACTAGGTTACAACATTAGGGTGGAATCTCTTTTGTTGTTTGTTTGCTTGGAACTTGGGGTGTTTGAAGGATTGAGGTCCTCTCTTGTGTCTCTTTGAAGAGTGTAGGTGTTCCTACTATCATCATTAAGGGTATTTGTGTGTCATCTACACTTAGGTTCTTAGTCATTATAGTAGTTTATGCCTCACTATCTATCCCTTTGTCTTTTATAATCTTGTAACGTTATATCTTGTTGTTGTGGATTCCAAATCTGGTTATTCTTGTTGTCATCTTGTTCATCTCGTTATTGTTGTGTTGTTGGCTATTTTTGGGTGTCAAATACACCTTATTTCTTTTATTCTTGTTATACTTGTCGAATCCGAGTAAGGTCCCCTTTTGGTCCACGTTTTTTCTTGAATTTGTGGACTGTTTGGGGTATGTTTTGTGCTTTCCCTTGTTTGTCTTGTATTATTTACTCATGGCCTTTTTCTCATTTTTAGTGAGAGTTAATTTGAGAATTTCAGACTTAAGATCATTGTTTGAAATCTCAAGTTCTGCAACCTTCTTCTTGAGAGTGCAATTTTCCTTGTCAACTGTACATGTGCAAGCCTTTAAATCAATGAGATCAAATTTGAGGCTTGCAAGACTGTTGAACAATCCATCCCTATCAGAGGTTAACTCTTGGAAATCATCAATCAATACACTCATCAAGGAAATAAGTTTAGGTTTTGAAAACAATTGTAGTTTTTCTTTGAGTTCAAGTACACTTACCTCAGAACCATCATCTTCTTCATCTAAGTCTAAATCTCCAAGAGCCATAAATGCAGCTTCATCAACTTCATCTTCGTCTGAATCAGATCCCCAAGCTGCTATCATTGCATATTCCTCTTTCCTTTTTGCCTTCAGTTCCTTTTTAACCCTTTTCTTCTTCCATTCTATTTCCCAGACTGGATAGTCTCTGATTTGATGATCAGTTTTGACACACTTGTAGCAGCCATTTGGATTGTCATTGGAACGTTTCTTAGTACCTTTTCCCTTCTTCTTCTTAAAGAATTTGCTGAAATTTTTAGTTATGAAGCCAACTTGCTCCTTATCAAGTTCAAATTCCTCATCACTATCAGAGGCTTTTAATGCCAAGACTTTCTCAGGAGCTGCTTGTTCTTTGATTCCATCTACTTTCATTTCATAAGTCCTTAAGTTCCCTACTAGTTCATCTAGGGTCATACCTGCAAGATCCTTATTTGCCTCTCTGACTGCAGTTACCTTAACATTTCATTTCGATTTAGGTAATACCTTCAGTACCTTTTTAACTTGTTCTTCCTCAAAGATGACTTTTCCTAAGGAAGTCAGCTCATTTGGTAAGGTAGTAAGCCTTGTCATCATCTCATGTAGGTTTTTATTTTCCTTCATTTTGAATGCCCCATACTCAGTGAAAAGGGGAGAGATCCTAAATTTTCTTGCTTGAGAGGTACCTTCATGAGCATTCACCAGTGCATCCCAAATTTGCCTAGCAGTA
Source organism: Capsicum annuum (assembly GCF_002878395.1). NCBI lineage: Eukaryota > Viridiplantae > Streptophyta > Magnoliopsida > Solanales > Solanaceae > Capsicum > Capsicum annuum. Next base: position 231,153,485 of record NC_061121.1, on the reverse strand, counting down.
GTACAGGTTGATACCCTGTTGTATTCATCTGGTCCTAATCCACAAATTAAGATGTTCTTAGCCTTTGCTTTTTTCTTCAAAGCCAATAAGTTATCAGGAGTAAATTCACTCCTTACTTTCTTGACTTGTTCACCATCAACAAACTTCATTGGAATAGTGGGACCATCAGTAATCCTATCCCATAATTCATAGTCTTCGTCATGTTGATCTTTTCTTAGGTGCTAGCCTTATTTAAGACAACCCGCTCTCATACCACTTGTTAGAGTACAAGTCCTACTACTTTTACTATTAAACTCTATTGATTGCCTATCTGTGGAACAAGCAAGTAAACGTGGTTTACGAAGTAAAAACTGAACACAGTGTTTTTACGTGGAAAACACCTGGCTCAAGAAAGGTGTAAAAAACCACGACATGTACCTCTACAGGATGTAACCCAACTTTACTATAACTCTTGAGCCTCAACAATCAACAAAATTGCAAGACTTCTTCTAAACAAGGAATTAAAACTTCTAACTCCTATAACTACAAAAACACAAATCTTTCCAAGTGTTCCCAAGTCTTCGAGTTCCCTAACTTGAAGACACAACTCCTACCTCGGTTTATAGATCACTGAGACTAGAACAATGACTCAATACAACTCAAAGAACCTTCCTACTTCAAACAGTCTAAGACTTGCTAAGTAAGGAACCAGGTTCTTCTTCAAGTAAATGAACTACTTTGTTGATTGTTGATTATCTTATCAGTGCATGAGTGAAAGCTTTTGATTTCGTTTCTTGTATTTAAGCCAACATCTCATGGAGTCTTTTAGATGATGTAATCTTCTATCTTCCTTAGGACTCCAGGTAGTTTTTTGCTCTTATTATTGCTACCGCCTCTCACACTTCTTTTTTAAATAGGACTCTTTTTTTATCTCTGCAAGACCTCTTGTTCAATTTAACTTCTGTAAGACTTCTTGTTCAACTCATCTCCTAATGTGATGAGTGTTATCCACTCCTGTAAGACTTTTTGTTTAACTCAACTCCTGATGTGATGAGTGTTATCCACTCCTATTTGCACGCAGAGTTATCTTATCAATAACTTGTCTGCAGCTAAGCTTTGTTCACTTGGATGGACCAGTTTTCACGACATGTTTTATTCACATGTCTATCATCAAAACTCCACATGCCCTAACAATTAAAAATATAAATTTTTTTATTTTCTCCTCCATTCTGCATAACATTTTTTTCGTTACTTTATTGATCTTAATTTCTCATATTATTTTGTTGCATTTTTATCGGCAATTATGTTATATTAATCAATTCATGTTATATTTTTCAAATGTATTATATTGACATTTATCATATGTTATTTTCTTTGTTTAAGATAACTTATTTTACTCAATTTTATAATATTAGGATAGTTATGACATAGAAGGTTGAGTCATATGAGTGAAAAGGGGATTGATAGTTTGGCTAAGAAAAATTTGCTTTCTGAAGTGAAACAAGCAGAGTTGAAGAAGTGTGTTCATTGTGTAGCCGGTAAACAGATGGCGCTCTTTAAAGTGTCTGCTGAAGGTCATTGCGAGTATTCCAAAGGAAGGAACTATTGTTGAATCAGTCATCAATCGCTCTTGTTTGTCTTGGGCAAAACAAAATCAATTACTACTTGGTTGGTTACTTTCTTACTACTTGGTTGGTTACTTTCTTCCCTGACCGAAGGTGTTCTTGCCCAAGTTGTTGATTGTTTTGTTGAGTTCCAATATATGTGCGTGAATGGAAAATGGAGAGAAAAATTGTGGAGGGAAAGAGAGACACCAATTTAGAAAGTGTACTCTCAAAAATAGAAAGCTCACTAATTCTCCCACATTGGTGGGAGAAGGGAACTTTGGAGTGTTTTTAATGACAAACACTAACTTCACATGGATGGTGAAGCAAGAACAAGGTGGTGCCTCGACCCGTCATCGTCGCTCGGCTTCGGCAAATGATCGATCTATGTAATTTGCCAAACGTCACCTGCGGCCGCAGGTCCAGCACATGTTGGACGCAGGCCGGGGCGGACCCACATGGGTGTTAGGGGTTTCACCCGAACCCCCTCGGCAAAAAATTACCTTTTATATATAAGGTAGAAAATCTATATTTATATACATATATCAAATTTGAACCACATGAACCAAGCATGTTAGATAGCTTAGTGGTACATCATTTGAACCACATGAACCAAGCATGTTAAATAGCTTAGTGGTACATCATTAGTTTTGTTTTGTACTGCTACAATTATAAAAAAAACTTTAAAACCTTTTTCCTTTTTTGCTTGAAATTGTATTTTATTGGCTTATTCACACATTTATATTTTTATAAAAAATCTTAGATCCGCCACTGGACGCAGGGACGTGACTGCTACTGAAAAGGTGTCTTTCTGCTGAACAGCAAACGCACTCTTCTTCTATACAAAAATTTTGTGTAATCATTAAGTTGTTGAACGAACTATATATATATATATTTGACAGCAAACGCACTCTTCTTCTATACAAAAATTTTGTGTAATCATTAAGTTGTTGAGTGAGTTCGTTGAATCCAACAATAAAGACACCCTGTAAAGTCGGGGGACTTGGCCTTTTCTATGTTTTCATCTATGTCTAGCTATAATTCTAGTATGCTAATTAATTTTCTCTTAACCCATTTTTACAGACACGCATGCCTCTCTAATTTGATTTAACAATGAATGCATCATCATGGAGCCACAAGGTCACGAGTTTAAGCCTAGGAAACAACCTCCGACGGCGACAGAATTCCATGTTTAACCCAGCAAGAAGTGGATCAGAACTGCCATTAACCGAAAAATCAACGACCCCGTTGTGTTGCTGGTGCAACATTCTTCCATGCCTCACTCGATCAACTCCATTATTCTAATTACGGCAGCACTGCCATTCGTTGCTCTTGTCTTTGTCGGATAAAGTACAAAGAACAAAATCAAAAACAGTGGCCGCATTTGAGACAATTAACATCGTATTTCTTTCTATTATTTGTGTAAATAGTATGCATGGAGCAAATAGAGTTTATTATGAGTGAAACTATATAGTGTGTATACTCATACATGTCACAATCTTTTGCTATGACAAAAATAATAGAAATATCAAGTGCGTAAGAGAATTCTTAATTAGTTTTTCCTTTTTTTTTTATGTAATCTTATTTTCCATGTAATTTATTTTGAAATGAGTCCTGAGATTATTCCTGAGCCTATCCTAGTTTCTACCCCAGTGGGTGATTCGATTATTGCCTAGAAAGTGTATAAAAAGTGTCCTGTTACCATTCTTCATAGAGTCTTATTGGCTGATCTGATTGAGTTAGACATGGTAGATTTTGATGTGATTCTGGGTATGGACTGGCTGTATTCTTCTTATGCCTCTATTGATTGTCGGACCCGAATGGTCAAGTTTTAGTTTCCGGGTGCATCCATGTTTGAGAGGTCTGGGAATTCTGTGTTACCCAAGAGTCATTTTATCTCTTACCTCAAAGATAGAAAGCTTATTTCCAAGGGGTGTATTTACCATTTGGTTAGAGTCAAAGACACTAAGTCTGAGACTCCAACTCTCCAGTCTGTTAACGTCGTCAATGAGTTTTCTGGTGTCTTTTTGGATGATCTCCTAGGGATACCTCCTGATAGAGAGATAGAGTTTGGGATTGATCTTCTTCCCGATACTCAGCCCATTTCTGTTCCTCCTTACCGTATGGCCCCTGCAGAACTTAAGAAGTTGAAAGAGTAACTCAAAGATCTACTAGATAAGGGTTTCATAAGGCCCAGTATTTCTCCTTGGGGTGCTCCTGTGTTGTTTGTGAGAAAGAAAGATGGCTCTTTGCGTATGTGCATTGATTACCGCCAACTGAATAAAGTCACCATCAAAAATAAGTACCCCCTTCCGAGAATAGATGATTTGTTTGACCAATTGCAAGGTGCAAGTTATTTCTCAAAGATAGACCTTCGTTTCGGCTATTATCAACTCAAAGTTAGGGAGTGTGACATCCCAAAAACCGCTTTGCAAACTCGTTATGGCCATTTTGAGTTTCTTGCTATGTCTTTCGGGTTAACTAATGCCCCAGCAGCTTTCATGGACCTCATGAATCGAGTGTTCAGACCATATCTGTATATGTTTGTCATAGTGTTCATCGATGAATACTGGTGTACTCCTATAGTGAGGATGAACATTCTAATCATCTCTGAACTGTCTTGCAAACCCTTAGAGATCACAAGTTATTTGCCAAGTTCAATAAGTGTGAGTTTTGGCTAAGTTTAGTTGCTTTTCTGGGTCATATCATTTCTTTCAAGGGTATTAGAGTTGATCCCCAAAAGACCAAAGCTGTTAGAAATTGGCCTAGACCTATTTCTTCGACTGATATCCAAAGTTTCTTGGGTTTAGCTGGCTATTACCGCCATTTTGTTGAGGGTTTCTCCTCTATAGCGTCTACTATGACTCGGTTGACCCAAAATAAAGTAAAGTTCTTGTGGTCCAAATCTTGTGAGAAGAGTTTTCAGGAGTTGAAGACTCGACTCACTTCAGCCCCTATTTTGACTTTGCCTGATGGTGTTGATGGTTTTGAGGTGTACTGTGATGCTTTGAGAGTTGGGTTAGGTTGCGTATTGATACAGAAGGGTAAGGTGATAGCTTATACTTCTAGACAGTTGAAACCCCATGAGAAAAATTACCCTGCCCATGACCTTGAGTTGGCTGCTATGGTGTTTGCGTTGAAAATCTGGAGACACTATTTGTATGGTGTCCATGTTGATGTTTTCACTGATCATAAGAGTCTGCAGTATGTGTTTACCCAGAGAGAATTGAATCTTAGGTAGAGACAATGGTTAGAATTGTTAAAGGACTATGATATGAGTGTGTTGTACCATCCGGGCAAGGCTAATATTGTGGTGGATGCCCTAAGTAGAGTGTCCATGGGTAGTGTTTCGCATATGGTAGAAGGTAAGAAAGAGTTGGCTCGTGATGTACATCGTTTGTCTAGATTGGGGGTTAGGTTGTTTGACTCTGCTGAAGGTAGTATAGGGGTTCAGAGTAGTTCTGAATCCTCCTTGGTTTCGGAAGTGAAGGAAAAGCAATACTTAGATACTAGTTTGGTCAGACTGAAGGAGTCAGTCAAGGACCAAAAAGTAGAGGTTTTCTCCCAAGGGAGAGATGGTGTGTTGAGATTGCAGGGTAGATTATGTGTCTCGAATGTTAATGATCTGAGACAGAGGATTATGGCTGAAGCGCACGGGGCGCGATATTCTATTCATCCTGGTGCCACCAAGATGTACCGAGACTTGCGGGAAATTTATTGGTGGAGTGGCATGAAGAAAGATATAGCAGCGTTTGTAGCTAAGTGTGCAATATGCCAACAGGTTAAGGTTGAACACCAAAGATCTGGTGGTATGATGCAAGAGTTTAGTATTCCCACCTAAAAGTGGAAAGAGATAAATATAGACTTCGTGATTGGTTTACCTTCTTCCCGATGCCATCATGATTCCATTTGGGTTGTGGTTGATATATTGACTAAGTCTGCTCATTTCTTGCCTGTTCATACTTCATATACTGCTAAGGATTACACTAGATTGTATATTCGAGAGCTAGTCAGACTGCATGGAGTTTCCTTGTCTATCATTTCGGATAGGGGTACTCAGTTCACTTCACAATTTTGGAAAGCTTTTCAGAAGGGTCTTGGTACCCAAGTGCTTTTGAGTTCTGCTTTTCATCCGCAAATCGATGGTCAGGCTGAGCGGACCATCCATACCTTAGAAGATTTGTTGAGAGCTTGTGCACTTGACTTTAAGGTAAGTTAGGATGATCACTTACCGTCGATAGAGTTTGCTTACAATAACAGTTTCCACTCTAGTATTGGCATGGATCTGTTTGAAGCCTTATATGGGAGGAAGTGTAGATCACCCATAGGTTGGTTCAAGGTGGGTGAAGCGGCTGTAAGTGGTCCTGATTCAATATTTGAAGTTATGGAAAAAGTTAATTTGATTAGGGAAAGGTTGAAAACTGCGCAAAGTCATCAGAAGTCATATACGGATGTTAGAAGGAAAGACCTTGAGTTTTAAGTTGGTGACCTAGTGTATCTGAAAATTTCACCCATGAGGGGGTGAAGAGATTCAGAAAGAAGGGGAAGCTTAGTCCCCGTTATGTTGGTCCTTACAAAATTCTTAGTCATGTTGGTAAGGTAGCTTATGAGGTCGAGTTGCCTTCCGAGTTGTCCTCTGTTCATCCAATATTCCATGTCTCCATGCTTAGAAAGCATATTAGCGATGTTATGGTAGTGGATTCCTCTGTGAGTGCTGACATTCAAGAAAATCTTTCTTTTGATGAGATTCCTGTTGAGATTCTTGATTTCAGTTTCCGAAAACTAAGGAACAAAGAAGTTCCCTTGGTCAAGGTGTTGTGGCGAAACCAATCTGTTGAGGGTGCAACTTGGGAAGCTGAGGCGGATATGTGATCCAAGTACCCACACCTATTTTCCACAAACTCCGATCAAGTTGAAGGTACCGTTCTTTCCTAAATCATGCACTTTTGATAAAAGTTGCAGCAGTTTAGCTGTCATTTATTATGTGTTCAGCTGTAGTTTCTTGAATTTATGCATTCTATGTTGCATTCGGAGTGAGAAATGATGTGGTGATGAGTCTAACGAATGGTTTCAGCTGTATGATCTATTCCCTATCTAATCGTGGCATGTGTATCATCATTTGAGGATGAATTTTTCCAAGGGGGAGATAATGTAATACCCCGAGAAATTTTTCATTAAAATTTTGTGTGTAAACGTGTTGGGTTCTATCTTCTAGAATGAACTATAAATTTTCTGTAAGGAATGTCTTAGATTATGACCCACCATTGCGTAGAGTATCGAATAAGCTTTCCAACGATATGTGGATCATCCAAACGGACACCCGAACGACGAGTTAAGAACATTCCGATCAAACCGTGAATAGTAGTGAACAGTAAAATGTGCAAAAAAAGTACTGAGACCTGGCGTATTTTTTCTCCAAATTTAAATGATCATAGCTCCTTGTACATAATGATCAGGGTGATCTACTATATATTAACGGAAAGCTCTGCGAGTCCTCTTTCCAATGAAATTGGTTTCATCCAATTTGTCAATCGGAGCAAAAAGTTATAGTCGATCTACTTCAGCCTATCAAAAGTGAATTTTTGGGTCAATTTCAAACGATCATAACTCCTCGTAAACAATGATCTGGGTGAGATACTATATATCAACGGAAAGATATGAGAGTCCTCTTTCTAATGAAATTAGTTTCATCCAATTTGGATATCAGAGTAAATCGTTATGGTTGATCTACTTCAGACTATCAAAACAGTCCACCAAAGGACAAATTCGAGAATTATTTGATTTTTAGGGGTGTTTTAGTCATTTTCCCTCACCCAAAATCCGTCCAAACCCTATATTAAAGCCTATTAGAAGCATTATATGTTATATTTCATCAAATTCCCTCAAAAAAAAACCCTAAGCTCCTACATCCAACTTCAAGAACCTCCAAAGTTCACCATTAATTCTGCAAATTTATTCAAGATCCCAAGTTCCTAGTTCAAGAACTCCAAGAACCATCATTCAAAGGCACGATTAACATTTCAAAAACGAGTATCAATCTAAAGTTCATCATTCAAGGTATGTGGGGTTTTTCAACAAGAACTCTCTTTCGTTCTTATGCCGAAAAGTAATTTTCTTTACAAAGGCATGATTTTTATTTGATTTTTATGAATTTGAAGCATGAACCCATATCTTATGATGATTATTATGAAATCTTGATGTTTATGATTTTGAAAGATGAATTTACATGTGTGGTGATATAAAGCATGAATCTTGAATGATATTTATCATGATTTTGATATTTGGGTCGTGAATCCCCATTGGAAATTATGTTTTTTTCTAGAAAGTGTGTGTCATAAGCACGTTGACGTTGAATATTTGAGATATTTTGAATGATTTGACATTTTGGTCTTAATGGAGTTGTTTTGAACTCGAGTGTGAAAGAAATCCACAACATGGTTGATTTTGATAGATGGGAAGCATGATGGCTCCCGATGTATATTTATATATTACTAAAATTGTTTTGTTGTGGATTGTCTTTGAAATGATCTGAGCTAAGTCCGAGAGAAATCTTTAGCACCGAGTGGGAGGTATAAAGCGACCTTACTTCCCTAGAACTACGTGCCCCGGTAGGAGTGAGCATGAGGTTGATTTATATAGTGATCACTAGTTTGTGTGGATTTGATATCGATAGTCCTACTCCGATGGCAAGGATAGGACGGCTATCCCCAACGTGGGTTGTACGTCGACTCCATGTAGCTCACATGGTTTATGGCGGTTATAGGATCTCCCAGTGTGTGTGTGTTTCCTTGTCTCTATGGTGAACGGTGAAGTGATTTGAAAGTGGAATTGAAAAAGTTATTCTTGCGAAAGATTTAAATGATATTTACATTATGAGAATTGATATTGTTGATGAACTGAAAGTGATTGACAAATTATATGATGACTCACATGTGTTATTATACTTATTTCATACTCTCATGATTATGATGATTTTCTTCAGGCTATGTGAGTCTTTCATACATCCTGCATATTTCTTATAAATATTTATGCTGATGATGTTTATACAATTGCATACACCCCCATATACTCGGTTTCTTTCCATGGTACTGACCCACATCTTCGGATGTGGGCTGCATTTTCTCGGAATGTAGGTTCAGGTGCTCAGTTCTCGGCTCGACAGAAATTCTTCGGGCACACTGTTCTACATCCTCTATTGTGGTAAATCCTCATGTTCCGAGGACGTGATGTATGATGTTGGTTTCACGGAATTGTTTGCATTTGATAACTGAGTATGAGTCATTTGGGGCATGTCTCAATGGCTTGCTGGTTTTATTGATTTTCTTAGAGGCTTGTTAGACTAGTATAGATGTTGGGAGTTGAATAATAATTCGTATTTTGTTATCTTTCTAAAATTCTTTTATTCTTGGATGATGATTACTCTGTTGATATTTGAGGGTTATTTATGGAAACCCCGTTAATTTGTGTTTAACTGAATGAAAATGTCTCAAAGGGTTAGCTTGGGGCTACTCGTAGCCTCAAGCACCGTATGACGCTTCGGGACCCGTTTTTGGGGCGTTACAGCCCCCATGCCTGGGTTCGCTCGGTGCCGAATCCTACTCCCAACTGAATGGACCCTGAACTGATTTCTAAACTGTACTGGGTTTGATTGAACTGACACTGATCATGTTGATTGAATGAGCTGGACTGAATTCACTGAGTTCTATAACTGACTGTGTTCTACTATTTGTGACATTACTGAGACTATTATGTAGCTACTGTAATTCTAGGAAAACAGCTAGATATCAGGCAATGAATACCCCTAAGACTCGATAGCATCAATAATAATGAGACATGACAATTCTTGAAAACATAACGATTATCAATTGTACACAATGCATTACTAAGGCATATTGACAAATATTTGGACTTGCACATAAATGGGAAAGCATGCTATCATATCATAATTTCACTATTCCAATCACATGGACATTCCATCAAACACTTACAAGGCATAACTTCGACGTGAGAGTAATTTTGATCATGTAGTTCTAACATGACTTCATCATTAAGATCACTAATGGATCACAATGCACAATTTATTCACTTAGGCATTTTGACAAACACATAGGAGGCATAACCTAATACTTGGGCATGAACAACATGCTAATGCATCATGACTATAATAATCAATTCATAATTTAAGGATTTCAACGCAAGAGGGTCATAATTCAATGCACATACTAAAATAATTTCATGCAACTCATAAAAGATCCCAACTTGGATCCCAAACACCAACACCAATATGAACATAATTTAATTCATAACATGGAAATCAAAATTGTAGTTTTTAAAAGGTTTCTTGAACACCAAGGGTGGAAAGAAACCCAAGGATGAACATCTAATATACCTTGATTGTTAATTTCATGGAGATTGTGGTAAATTCTTGAGGCTTGATTCTTGAGCTTGATGAATATAGGGCTTGTTCATGAGAGGATTTTGTGAAAAGGATGAGCAATTATGTTATTTGGGGCTTTAATCCCGTGTTATGGACCTATTGGGTGAAGGAAAAATAACCCATTTGCCCTTAAATACGCGGAATATAACTTAAGAAAAATACATGGGCTGGACTAGCCAAGGCGCCGCGGGCTATGGAGCACCACTCTAGGAAAGGCATCGCGAGCTTATCGCATCGAGCCACTATTTCTGAGTTCCAAACACGCCTTTGTGCTTGTCCGAAATTTTCGAAACTCACCCGAGATGTACCATTGACTTTTTCGATCATGAATCAACTTAAAAACTAACTTTTTGAGGTCGGAAAGATCATAAATAGATTCATCAAAGTTTGAGGGCTTTAGAAAAGACTAAGTCCTAACACTTGGCTAAAATTTTCAGAGTCTGCGGCCTCTCTTGGAATGCTTTAAAGGACTCAAACGACTAGAATTTTTGCGGGGTCTTACACTTGCTTCTGTCTTTGGCGAAACACCGATCATATCAAAACTCATTATATATTAACATATTATATACCGAAAAATCAAAGCAAATAAAAAATTTACAGATTCCTATCACTATGAAGATGAGAAGAAAATCCATTACTTTGAAAGCCATATCTTAGTATTTAGTATGATGCCACTTGAAAGTAATTTAGTTTGCTCCTTTGCGTTCTATTTATAATAGTTTAGCCAACAATCTTAACAAGAATAATTTTAATAAATGTTATTGTAGAAAATGAATCTTGGGCCTAACTCAACCCAAAAGCTAGCTTATGAGGGGAGGATTGTTCAAGTCCATATAAAGAGACCAATTACCCATCCTTTTTCGGTGTGGGGTACTTAACACTCCCCCACATGTCTACGCCTCGTTAACTGGAGCTTGGATAATATAATATGGGGGCCAACATCGGTGAACGAAAATTTGGGATGAGTCTAGCTCTGATACCCACTTATTGGGTTCAAAATCGAGGGAGCATCAGGTAAAAATTAATTGTTGCAAACTATGAAAGGATAAGTTAGACAACAACGAAAACAATACTGAAAATATAATATTATTATATATTTGACCTACATATTATTATATGTTAAGAATGGATCTTACACCTAACTCAACCTCAAAATCTAGCCCATAGGGTGGAGAGGGGTTGCTCAAATCCATATAAAGAGATCAAGTACCCATCCTTCTTTTGATGTGGGACTCTTAACACTCTCCCATATGCCCAGACCTCGTTAACTGGAGCTTGAACAATATAATATGGGGGCCCAACATCGGTGAACAAAGATTTGGGATGGGTCTGGCTCTGATACCATGTAAAGAATGGATCTTGGGTCTAACTCAACCTCAAAAGCTAACTCTTTCGATGTGGGATACCTAACACTCCCCCGCACGCCTAAACCTCATTAACTAGAGCGTGGACTGCATAATATGGGGGCCCAACATCGGTGAACAAATATTTAGGATGAGTTTGGCTCTAATACCATATAAAAAATGAATCTTTGGTCTAACTCAACCTCAAAAGCTAGCTCATGAGGGGAGGATTGCTCAAGTCCATATAAGGAGACCAAGTACCCAACCTTCTTCCGATGTGGACTCTTAACAGTTATAATAGATAAAGTTAATCTAATAGATATTATAATTTAATATTAAAATATATTCAGTAGCGAATTAAATCAAATTAAAACTTTGTTAACAAAAACATAATTAGTTATTAAATTATCAAATATTACAAGAATTCATGTAAAACACAAATTAAATTATTATCAACAAATCATTTTTTTAATAGAAAATAGAACATGAATAAATATTTTAATGGCTTTTCTAAACATGGTCTATACAAAGTTTGACCTGAAAGTACAAATTAAATTATGGTCAAACAAATCATTTTTTGGTAGAAACTAATAAATATTTTAATGAATCTTGTAAACATCACCTATACAAAGTTTGATCAGATAAGCATAAATTAAATTATGGCCAAACTAAATCATTTTTTATTGAAAAAGAAATAGTCAGTTTTAGCACAAAATTAATAAATATTTTAATGAATTTTTTGAACTTGATCTATACTATGTTTGACCAGAAGTTTGGTTTAAATATCGACCGCTACTCTACTTTTGAACATAAAATATTCTTTTTCATTTGAATTTTTATTTCAACCATTTGTCAGATATTGAGAAAACGGTCAAAATGACTCTTAGGGTAGCTTAGCAGAATGTATAATAACAATTCAATATAATATTACTAATGCTTGCATTGGTAATTTTAGTATTAGTTATGCGTGCATTAATTATGCTAAGATTTTGTTACGCGATGTTTGATTTGATTTATTAAAATTAATATGTATACATAATTTTTTTTTAAAATACATTTGCTTTCAAAAACACCCTCTTTAAATTTAGTGCAAAGGATGTGAAGAAGGTTATGAGGGGCAATTGTATCTTCAATCATGTTAATACATACATTAGAACCCATTGCATTATTAATATCATTAATTTTCATGAATTAATTAGGCACACTTCTATGCCTCTCGACCTCTTTAGAGGTAGTGGTGTTACACCCCTTTTCTAACTCCAAAAGAGAATTCATTTTTACGTTCGAAAGAGTTTTTATTATTAAAGTGACAAAATAAAGATGATTCGTTCCGAAAAGGATTATGTATATTCAAAACTCAGAATCGTCATTTGACGTAATCAGGTGTGCCAAGTTACCTTTGGAAAATCCTTTTCAAAACGATTTGACTTTATAAAACTGATTTGCGAACAGAGATTCCGGCTAAGGAATTTTGTTGACCGAGGGGAAGGTGTTAGGCACCCCTAGATCCCGTGGTTCGACCACGGTTGCTTGGTGGAGCATATCGGCTAGTATGACACTATGAATGTATAAATCACGAAAACACATAAAACAATCAAAACAAACAAATAAAAATTAAAAAGTTAATGTCCAGTCCAATTTACAGTCCATAAATAGAAAATACGAAAATATAAATCCTATTATAGACTAATCCTAAACTATGCTCCAATGTTTTACCCGACGCCGCGGGCCTTCATCACGATCATCTTCCACCAACATGATACATTGGGGCATTCCCCGATGAATAAATACAATGAGTCTCGGGGCATTCCCCGGCTAAATAAATACATTTTTTCAGTGCGAGAAAACCAAACTATTCAATAGAACTTCAAACATTCCACAAAATTTCCAATATTTAACCAAAGCCACAAATTCTAAACTTTGCCTACTTAACTTATGTTTGCCTAAACCAATCGACGTATCATGATACTACCAAGTTCAATTAATGTTAATTTCCAGTCAAACAACCAATGAATCAAACTAACCAAAATTCACCAATTATATCAAGTTTTCGATTCTCACTCCCAAATTAATTCTCAAAATTCCAACAATTCACAATCACCACTTTAACAATCTATAATCATTGTCAATGAAACCAAACAAACAAATTGATATCACCCAAGTATTTATACCATGCTTCACACAAACCAATCCCGCGTATATAATGAAATCAAAATGAGAACGAGATAAAATTGGACCTCAACTCAACTCGAACCTCGAACGATGAACCAAATCCGCGGGAACATCTCAAAACTCAATCCGAACAAAACTCCACCAAGAACAAACAAATTGGTGGCCAGAATTAACGTTTTTCGGCCAGATCTAAACTGAAAACGAGCAACGATGTGGCTGTTCGATGTAGATTGGCTGAAATAGGGCTGGTTTTTCGTTTCCTCTTGGCCGGAGCTCTGACGAGCTCAGTAGTGATGCAACTCAAAAAGGGACTGATAGAGATAACATTTTCGGCTAGAAAAATCACCGAAAAAGAATGTCTTTCACCGATTTTTCTCCTTTGTTCCTCTCTCGATCCAACTACTCTCCTTGTTTTTTTACTCTCTTGATATCGACTCTCCTCATCCCTCACTATTTTGCCCCATTTTTGTGTGTTTATGCATCTATGGTGAGTCTGTGCATATGGCAGGAGCAATAAAGAGAAGTGTATTCTCAGGCGTTTGTGTATTTTTTCCTTTTTTCTATGAGTATTTCTGTATGGATGAAGAAGAAGGGTGAATAGTATATGTTATTCTTGTTCCCTGGAAACAAAAATGGATTCTATGCTACTTTTTCACTGTGGGCTCCTCATAGAATGCGTGTTGTCAATGTATTGAATTTTGTGAATGATCCTCTTCCCCTATTCCCGTGGAATGACATATGAATATAGCGTTTGAATTATGAGTGAGGGTGCGTGGGGTAGGTAGGGTAGGAGGGGTAGGGTGTGGTGAGGTGTCCACTTTTAATTGGAGAGGTTGTTAGGATAGGATTAAAATAAGATAAAATTTGTTAAGGGTTGTTATTTTTGTATTTTTGTGGGATGTAATCACATGGGTGAGGGCACGCCATAAGACGAGGATAAAAAATGGTAAAAATGCTTTTGGGGAGGGACAAAATTAGGTGTCTACATCATGCCCCCTTTGAATATAAACACGAAGTCTTTTCAGACAAAGAAGTAGACAACGAGATAGAATTTTGACCTGACCATTATTCTAAGGAAGAAGGACAACCGAGTTAGAGAGTCGAGTGAGGTCCCGCCGAGGTTACGGTCCGCGGCTCTGTCATTACATCAAAAATGAAAATTACAAGTTAAAAACATAAATGAAATTACAAAAATTCTATCTATGCAGCTTTCCTTGACTCTTGACTCGCTACTTCATCACCCTATTCTTCAGGCGAACTCCTGACTTGCAATTTCTTTATCCAGTTCTTCAGGCGGGATCCTGACTTGCGATTTCATCACTCTGTTTTTCGGGCGAGCTCCCGACTTGCAATTTCATCACTTGTTGCTTGGTATTCAATTTCTTCACCCTGTTCTTCAGGCGGGTTCCTGACTTGCTATTTTTCAATTTGTTGACTTTCAATTTCTTCACCTTGTTGCTTGACTTTTCATTTATTCGCCCTGTTATTCAGGCAGGCTCCTGAAATCACATCAAAACTAAAAAGAAAATTACCCTAAACAAAGAAATTATAAAGAGATTTCATTTGCCAAAAAGGTGAAATTCCAAACACAAAAATTAAACTTTGCCTCAGTTTATCATCAAAGGACTTTTGTGAAAGTCACATAATTATAGGAATCAAGGAGAATGACTCGACTAAAAGGTACGTCATATAGGAATCACGGGGGATGACTCGACTAAAAGGTGCGCCTTGTCAGACCCCCTTCTTTTAACTCCAAAAAAAGAATTAGATTTTAAGTTTCGAAAGGGTTTTTATTAGTAAAGTGACAAAAATGTAGATTACTTGTTTCGAAAAGGATTATTTACATTCAAAACTCAGAGTCGCCACTTGGCATAATCAGGTGTGCCAAGTCACCTTTGGAAATCCTTTTTTCAAAACTGTTTTTGACTCTTTTAAACTGATCCGCGAATAGAGATTCCGGTTAAGGAATTTTGTTGACCGAGGGGAAGGTGTTAGGCACCCCTCGATCCTGTGTTTTGACCACGGTTGCTTGGTAGAGCATATCGGCTAATCTGACACTACAATGTATAAACCACACAAAGCACGCAAAACAATTAATCAAACAAACAAGACAAAACAATCCAAAATTTAGTATCCAGTCCAATTATACAGCCCCAAAAAATGAAAAATGCAAAAATGTAAACCTATTCTATTCTAAACTAATCCTAAACTACTCCTGAACTAAACTCTACCCGACGCTCCGAGCCTTGACCGTGTGCCGTCTTCAAGTACATGATACTTTGGGGCATTCCTCGGTGAATAAATACAATTCTTTCAGGACATTCCTCGACAAATGAATACAATTTCAATTTCATGAGATAAACTAGAAAAGTTTTCAACACATTCAACATTCCTTGCATTCAATCAAACATCATTCCTAAATTTGCTTACCCAAACCTAAACTTTTGCCTATCCATTTCGATAAGATTCATGCTTATTCCGAATTAAACAATAATAAATCAAAATTAATCTAAATTCACCCATTTATCAATTTCTCAATCTCACCCGAAACAATCAATTTCAATTCTCAATGAGATATTATTTTATAACACAATTTATAACCAAACAACGAATTGAACCAACAATCATTCATCGCCAACAAAGATCAACCAACACATAATATTTCATTCAATGCACTGAATATCATGAATAATGAAATATAAAGATAGAGAGAATAGAATTGGACCTCGATTCGTAGCTTTCAAACTCCAATATTAATCGAATGAAAAGACCAAGATCGCATCCGAATATCCCAAGTAAAACCTTAATCAACGAACCCAACACTCGAATAAAAAATTGAGATCCAAAACAAATTGCGATGAATCAAACGAGGCGAATAGAACCTGAACCCCAAATCGATAACGAGTACGAAATTTCACGAAATCAATCCAATTGTCGAGTTCGACGATGATAAATAAACTTCGATGAGTTTTTGGGTGCCTTGATATTTTTCTGGTGAACCAAATCACTGGAACAGTGACCAGCCACCTGAGAAACTAGTTGTCTCACTCGATTTCACCCTATCTTCTCGATCGATCTCTTGCTCTCTCTCTCTTGATTTTCTCAATTTTTCCCAATTTCTCTCTCTTCATCAGATGAGTATGTATCCCGTGTTGTGTGTGTGTGTGTGTTTCAAATGAGCTGTGCATAAGTTAATATGTGTGTGTGTATGGCAGTGGTGTGTCTATGGTGACCAAGGACAATGGAAGCTTGAACTGTGCATTTTCTCTAGTGTCCCTGGAATTGTATGCTTCTGTGAGTAGAAATGGAAGATCCCTCCAAAAATTCATGGGCCCCCTCTCCTTTATCAGTTTTGTGTGTATGTATGTATGGTGATGGTATAAATTTATTAGTGGTGGGCCCCTCCTAAAGATGCTCTCCTCTTTCTTTTCATTGCAGTTTATATGTATATTAG
This sequence comes from Capsicum annuum, assembly GCF_002878395.1. NCBI lineage: Eukaryota > Viridiplantae > Streptophyta > Magnoliopsida > Solanales > Solanaceae > Capsicum > Capsicum annuum. Next base: position 231,136,496 of record NC_061121.1, on the reverse strand, counting down.
GATGGGGTAGAGGTGCACGTGAGTAGGGGTGGGGTGGTGAGGTGTCCGCTTTTAATTGGAGAGGTTGTTAGGATAGGATTAAAATAAGGTAAAAATTGTTAAGGGTTGTTATTTTTGTCATTTTATGGAAGGATAATTACATAGTTGAGAGTACACGATAGGAAAAGGTAATAATGTGAAAAATAATCTTTCAGAGGGACAAAATTACGTGTCTACACCCCTTATAGGAATCAAGGAGAATGACTCGACTAAAAGGTATGTTTTATAGGAATCAAGGAGAATGACTTGACTAAAAGGTATGTCTTATAGGAATCAAGGGGGATAACTCGACTAAAAGGTATGTCTTCTAGGGGTCAAGGGGAATGACTCGACTAAAAGATACGTCTCATAGGAATCAAGGGGGATGACTCGACTAAAAGGTACGTCTTCTAGGTATCAAGGGGAATGACTCGACTAAAAGGTACGTCTTCTAGGGGTCAAGGGAAATGACTAGACTAAAAGGTACATCTTATAGAAATCAAAGAAAATAACTCGACTAAAAGGTACATCTTCTAGGGGTCAAGGTGAATGACTCGACTAAAAGGTACGTCTTCCAGAGGTAAAGGGGAATGACTCGACTAAAAGGTACATCTTATAGGAATCAAAGGGAATGACTCGACTAAAGGTACTTCTTCTAGGGGTTAGGGGAATGACTCGGCTAAAAGGTACGTCTTATAGGAATCAAAGGGAATGACTCGACTAAAAGGTATGTCTTCTGGGAGTAAAGGTTCAATTTAAAAAGTGTATCACCTAACAAATGAAAATTGAAATCCCTGGACAAGAAAGTGCGTCTCCGAGGGATATAGAATGGTAAATTTTACCATGATTTGACTATTAAACCTACTTCTTGCATTTGTAAAAGTGAGGCATTGCAGCCTTGATATTTACGCTTTGAAGTCCTTGCTTTGAATGTAATATGTTACCTGTTTCATCAAAGAAAACTTGTGAGTTTAAAACATGGTGGCTGGTTTGTGGCTTTAGCTTTTGCGGCGATCACTCTTGCCCTTGTCACATTTAACCTTGGTTCCAACCCTTAGAATATGCCATTGACTTGCTGCTTCATTGACTCAAACTCAAATGATTAAGAGTGACTCTGAAAAAAACATAGTATCGCTGCTTTGCCATGCTCCTCAAATAACCCTTTTGAACCTTGGTATTTTCATGAGTTCCCAGAGTTGTCTGCTGACAAAACTTTTTGCATGCCTTACTTCGGCTCACAATTACGTTTCTTTCATGTGCTGGCCTTTTGTCTTGCTTTGTGCAATTGAAGGAGCTGGTAGCCAATTTTGAAATCTTTTCTAACTTGTTTTGACATGGACTTAACTCAAAGACAAGAGAAAAATGACAATGATTGTTATTTGGATAACTGACTCAAGAAAAATAAAACAAAAATAAAGAGAAGAAAGAAAAGACAATGAATGTCACCTTTTGAAACAAATAAGCAAAAAATTATATAAAAGTGACAGCCAATTCTAATAATTATTCCATGCATTTTCGATTAATCCGCCTGATCATTTCATCCACACTTTCTACCAGTTGTTCTTGAGTTAATGAGCTTGAAATACCTCATTCGTCTAGTGGCGCCTTGAAGGATTTTCACCAACAACCTCTTTCTTTCTCTCAGCTCACCATTATTCTCTTATCTTCATCTATCCCAACTCACAGTCGTCTTACGGTGCCCGTATGGATTTTCACCGATAAGACTCTCTCATTTTTTATTTCTCTCAACTTACCATCGTCTTATGGTGCCCGTGAGGATTTTCACCAATAAGACTCTCTCCTTTTTATTTCTCTCTTGATTTCTTATGCTAAGGAAGACAAGTAGTTCCCAAATGCATCATCCCATCCTTTGCTTGCTTAGCCTTAACATTCTCAAAGATTGATCTGAAGGTCTTTCTTTGGTTGTAACTTGGCTTTTGGATAGGGTTAGAAAGAAAGGATGACATGGGTCCCAAACGACACTTAAAGTAGGGTAGGACTTACAACTTTTGGAATCGACTCAAACAATGAGGATTAACTCATGCCCCAGTTTCTTTTGACTGGGCAATTCTAAATTGTTTATTTAGTTGGACCGAGCCCTTAGTAGGGCAGCCTACGTATCTCACCCCGAGAGAGGAGAATCAGGTCACATGTAGTTCTAGTAACTTGTTCTTTCTTTTGATATGTTTTTTTTTGTCCTTTTTTTTGGATCTTTTCTCTTTGGAATTTTTTTTATTCTATTTTTCTTGAAACTCATCTTTTCTTTCTTTTTCGACACATTTTTTTTGGATTTTGTTGACTCTATCTTGATTCCAAAAGAGAGGTATGAAAAAAATAACACTAAGGCTCAAATGGGGTAAACAAAGGATGACACAATGTTTGGATAGCAGAATGAAATGCCTTCGTCGAATCAATCCTTGAAAATGCTAGTACATAGCATGCAATGCGAAAATGCACGATCAAGATCACTTATGAAATGTTTTACAACACTAACTTTCCCCGAGCATGTGTGCCACCTCTTTTTCTACACTTGCCCAGCATACAACGCCACTTTGTTTTACATTTCTCATGAAGGACTCATGACTTCGTGAAGCTAATTTTCTTCCCGTTTCTTTTGATATAGGATTACACAGATACTGTTTGACCTAATCGAGACATATCTTTCAATTGATGACCAAGTTATTCTTGTGATTCTCAAAATAATTGCCTTAATTTTCAGAAAAAGCTTCAACTTGTCACTAAATGTCTCAGCACTCTACTATTTTCTCAGACGTTTCTCTTAACTTTAGCCCTCTGATTGAATGTTTCATGCTTAAACTAGATTTTAAGATCTGGCTGAAAATTTCGTTAGCATGTCATATCACTAGAGTCAACATAAAATGTACTGTGGAAAGAAAATAGACAAACACATATTTAAAATACAAAGGAAAAAGGGACACTTTATTTAATTAAAATGAAAAATAGAAGGGTTTGAACATAACGACAAATGGACAAAACAAGATAGATCCCGAACTACAACCCTGAAATAATTCGAATAATAGAAAATAAAATAAAACAAATTACCAGACCTCTTCATAAGAGGGAGAGGGGTGACTTCTCAATTGCTCAGCCTGACATCTTAGCCACTGGTTTGCATATCAGCATGACTAGAGCTTTCTTCACTGTCAATGTTCTGCACTATAATTAATCTATCTTGAATTATCTTTTCAATTTCTCTTTTCAAGGCCCGACAATCTCCAATATTGTGACCCTGAACATCTGAATGATATGCACATCATAAACTAAGGTTAAAACTTATTGAATGTGGGTCAAAAGTATACCCAAGGAGAGGAGTGATCATGTCCCGCTGTACCAATTTCTAAAATAAGCTAGAATACGACTCTCCAATTGGTGTAAATCTTTCCATTAATTTCTACCTCATTTAATTGTTTGGATTGGATCCAAAATCGAGCCTAGAAAGGCTTTGATAGATTTGTAGAGTCGGAGGGTAACTCTGAGGAGTTGGTGAACGCCATTATGAGTAAGAAGAGAGTTGAACATATGGTTGTGGGCAGTATACTAGATATGGAGGTGGGGAAATAAAGTTTAATGGATTTTGGGAGGGATTATAGAGAGCTTGGGGATGAACTTGGGCCTGAAATTGACGGCAACGACAACGTTGTCTTCTTGGATATGCCCGTTCTCCAACTACAATAGCAACTGTATCTTTCTCATTCTTCTTCCCTCTAGCTTCCTTTAATTGATTGCAATATTGTCCCAAATGTTTTAAGGATTCCTCCTGTTCATCTTGCTCCTCGAATTTTGATATCTCAAGGCTTAGAAGAGGGTTAACACTTGAAGACATGCCCCAGTTTTTGTATGAAACATCTTCTTTACTTGCAAGTCTTAGGGAAATTTTCACAGCATTTCCTGTACTCTTCATTTTTCCAACCATTTTCTCTGGCTCTTCTGGCACACTAGGCTTCTTGTTAAGAAATTTTGGTGGTCCAGTTAACATAAAAGTAGGATCAGGAGTATAGCGATGATCACCAAGAGTATTGAAAAAGGGTCCATTAGCAGCATGAGAAAGCACAACTGTTGGGCAGTTGTTCAATGTAGAAACCTCATTAGGGGATTGAGCAACAAGATCACAGACGACATGTGGTGTTGTGAATGTAGCAGGCTTATACTGAGGAGCTCGAGGAAAAGTGGTGGAAGTATTGTGATGCTTTTGGCTTGGAATGATTCCTGAGTCATGTTGTGGTGCATCAACAACAGTAGGATACTGACTTTGCTATTTTGGTGGAAAACTCGAGGTATTTGTAGGATCAATATCAAAAAATGGAAGAGGAGGCAACCCACTGGCCCAAGCACGATGCATTTCTATCATTTATTGCCTCAGTCTCCTGATCTTTTGCTTTAAACTCTCATTTTCATGACTCTTTGTTTGATCCATGATGTCACTCTCTATATCTTTGTTGGACACAACTAACCCTTTGAATTTGGTGTGATGTGGAGGACCAGCTAAAATGCCACAAACCAACCACCTTAAACTGACTCAACAAAAAAAACAAATGTGTTAGAGTTCAACACTTTTTCAAAACTCTTTTTCCCTTTTTTTTAATTTTGAAAAGATCACCGAACCCAAGAAGGGCGCCTACGTATCTCACTCCCGAGAGAGGAGAATCAGGTGTGCGTAGTTCGTGAAGTCTTGCCAAAATGGCCAATCAAACTCTTTTTTTTTTCTTTTTCTTGAAACTTTACGAAGAAAAGAAAATAACAAATTGTCAAAAGAATTGATGAAAATCTTTTTGCATTTTTCAGGTTAAACATCCTTATACAAAGTGAAACCTATGATTACCAAAGAAAATCTTTTGGGGTTTTCAATTTGAATTTCCTATCAAGATGAAACTTGAACCTATTAAAGAAAAATCTTTTTGTAGTTTTATTATAAAACATGTATACGACACCTACTCTAAATGAAGAGTGGAGAAAATATTTTTGGTTTTTTCAAATAAGGTCCCCGAACCAACAATAGGCTGCTTACGTATCTCACTCCCGAGAGAGGAGAATCAGGGGTGCGTAGTTCGTCTAGATTGGACAATTAATGATTAAATAACAGATTGCACCCTGACTTGAGACACGACCAAAGACACATGATGAACAACATAATAAAATATTTTTTTGAGTTTTCAATTTGACACTTCACATAAAAAAAATGACACCAATAGCTATGAAAGAAAATCTTTTTGTCATTTTCGTTATATGACATGTACAAAACCTCTACCACTCTTTTTTTGAATTTTTCTTTTATAAAAAGCTCCTAAAAAATCTTTTTGGAGTTTTCAAATTATGAATGCATGTTAAAAGAGATAAAAGGAAAAATCTTTTTGAGGTTTTGTTTTTGAGTAAATGCGTGAAAAAGGTAAGAAAATCTTTTTAAATTTTTGGATTGTGAAAAATAAAAACCATAAAGAACTCTAAAAACTACAAAGCTCTGCTTTTTTCACTCTTTTTCTTTTTTCCTTCTTCTTTTTTCAATAATTTCTCGCCTTCACACTTTACTTCTAACACATGTTTTTGCCCAAATCAGCCTGTCAAATGACCCCGTTACCCTAAAATTGCAACATTTAGCAAGTAGGGATGCTTTAGATGTAAGTCTCCTACAAAGGATTAAGTGGGTCCCACTAAGTCTCAATATGATGCAGATAAGCATGACCTAAAGGCTGACCTACGCTGGGGTTCACTAACAAGGCTATTCGGTGGAGCGTATGGTCGATAGTGGTTGCTTTAGCTTTCCACCCACTCCATACCAGCCGACGGTTCCCCCTTCTAAGATAAAGGTGACTCAATTATAGGTCGTGTACACAACGTGCACTATGGACTTGTTGCAGAAAGAATGACTCGGGTTATGCACATGATGGCAGATATAAAGCGGTAACATATAAGATAAAACCTGTAAACAAAAAGCACGTAGGCACTTAACAATGAAAAAAACAATAACACAAAACAACACAAACAACGTTTATACATCCATAATGCCAAACTAAGTCGATATAACTCTAAAAATAAGCTTGAATTCTGAAATTATCCCCAACAGAGTCGTCAGAACTGTCACACCCCTTTTATAACTCCAAAAGAGAATTCATTTTTAAGTTCGAAAGGGTTTTTATTATTAAAGTGACAAAATGAAGATGATTTGTTCCGAAAAGGATTATTTATATTCAAAACTCAGAGTCGCCACTTGACATAATTCGGTGTGCTAAGTCACTTTTGGAAAATCCTTTTCAAAATGATTTGACTCTTTAAAATTGGTTTGTGAATAGAGATTCCGGCTAAGGAATTTTGTTGACCGAGGGGAAGGTGTTAGGCACTCCTCGATCCCGTGGTTCGACCACGATCGCTTGGTGGAGCATATCGGCTAGTATGACACTATGAATGTATAAATCACGAAAACACATAAAACAATCAAAACAAATAAACGAAAATTCAAAAGTTAATGTCCAGTCCAATTATACAGTCCATTAATAGAAAATACGAAAATATAAATCCTATTCTAGACTAATCCTAAAATATGCTCCAATGTTTTACCCGACGTCGCGGGCCTTCATCACGATCATCTTTCGCCAACATGATACATTGGGGCATTCCCCGGTGAATAAATACAACGAGTCTCGAGGCATTCCCCGGCTAAATAAATACATTTTTTCAGTGCGAGAAAACCAAACTATTCAATAGAACTTCAAACATTCCACAAAATTTTCAACATTCAACCAAAGCCACAAATTCTAAACTTTGCCTACCCAACTTATGTTTTCCTAAACCAATCGACGTATCATGATACTACCAAGTTCTATTAACGTTTATTTCAAGTCAAATAACCAATGAATCAAACTAACCAAAATTCACCAACTATATCAAGTTTTCAATTCTCACCCCCAAATTAATTCTCAAAATTCCAACAATTCACAATCACCACTTTAACAATCCACAATCATTGTCAACGAAACCAAACAAACAAATCGATATCACTCAAGTATTTATATTATGCTTCACACAAACCAATCACGCGTATATAATGAAATCAAAATGAGAACGAGATAGAATTGGACCTCAAATTGAGCTTTATTGTGCAAATATGCAATTAGGTGATGGAACCGGACCCGAAAACCTCAATCGACTAACCCGCCTAACCTCGAACGATGAACCAAATCTATGGGAATATCTCAAAATTCAATCCAAACAAAACTCCACCAAGAACAAACGAATTGGTGGCCGGAATTAACATTTTCCGGCCAGATCTAAACTGAAAACGAGCAACGAAGTGGCTGTTCAACGTGAGATTGGCTGAAATGGGGCTGGTTTTTTGTTTTCGCTTGGCCGACGCTCCGGCGAGCTCGGCAATGATGCAACTCAAAATGGGACTGATAGAGATAACTTTTTCGGTGAGAAAACTCACTGGAAAGAATGTCTTTCGCCAGTTTTTCTCCTTTGTTCCTCTCTCGATCTAACTACTTTCCTTTTTTTTTTACTCTCTCGATCTCGACTCTCCTCATCCCTCACTATTTTGCCCCATTTTTGTGTGTTTATGCATCTATGGTGAGTGTGTGCATCTATGGTGAGTGTGTGCGTATGACAGGAACGATAGAGATGAATGTATTCTCAGGTGTTTATGTATTTTTTCTTTTTTTCTATGAGTATATCTGTATGGATGGAGAAGAAGGGCGAATAATTTATGTTGTTCTTGTTCCCTGGAAACAAAAATGGATTTTATGCTACCTTTTCACTGTGGGCCCCTCATAGAATGTGTGTTGTCTATAAATTGAATTCTGTGAATGATCCTCTTCCCCTATTCCCGTGAAATAACATATGAATATAGAGTGTGAATTATGAGTGGGGGTGCATGGGGTAGGCAGGGTAGGAGGGGTAGGGTGTGGTGAGGTATCCACTTTTAATTAAAGAGGTTGTTAGGATAGTATTAAAATAAGATAAAATTTGTTAAGGGTTGTTGTTTTTATATTTTTGTAGGATATAATCACATGGGTGAGGGCACGCCATAAGACGGGGATAAAAAATGGTAAAAATGCTTTCGGGGAGGGACAAAATTAGGTGTCTACAAGTGGTATGGACTGCGTACACTCTACCCTCCCCAGACCCCATTATGTAGGAATATACTGGGTTTGTTGTTGTTGTAATTAGACACACCTTTATACCAAATAGTTTGTTCATTAGTTATACATAGGTTATAAAAAGTATATCAAATAAGGTACTAGAAGTACATAAATCAAATATGCCACAATCCAAAACGCGATCGTGATGACACCTATAACACCTCATAATTGGGAAGCCAAACCCCACACATACACATAATCTAAATAAGATACTAAGCAGAAAAAATAAAAACATGGATAAATCTTAACTGAATCCCATCACGACTCATCAAAGACAGAAGAAAGACAAAAATTATTACAAAATCTGATATTCACAAGGTACAAGGCTCTAAGAGTAATGAAAAGAGAAGTACATCGAAAGTCTACAATAGCGTAAAACAACTGAAGATTAAACAAAAAGAAAAAAAAACTGATGAGATCTGGTAGGGACCGAAGTCGATTAGCCACTACTTTTGAATCTTAAGGAACATCCAATTATAGACTCGAAGTCAGCATTTAAGAACAATAGGATCCACACATGTACATAAAGTGCAAAAATAAATAAACGTGATTACAAAATCACGTGTAATCAACAGTTCGCTGATTGACCTTGATTCAAAGTGATGGAGAGAATCGTCTATACCACTACTGTAACGATTCATTATGTCATTACTGAAAATATCTATGGCAAAGATATAAGATTCTTAATTTCCATGGATTTTAGGATTAATTCTTTAGTGTGTGAGTCCATTAGATATGAATTAAGGTCATATAAAATCCCGAGCATAAAGTTGAGTTGACGCATACTTACTGACTGAATTTCAATATGAGTTTTCACTAGGGTCAATTTCAAACGATTACTCCTCCTAGAATATGAATATTAGAGATCTTCAAGTCTTCTTTACAAAGCCACAACCATTCTTTAATCCGCTTCTAAAATAAGAAGTTATGACCATTTTACTAAAAGATGTTTAAGATGAGAAGTTGTTGCGAGTCCGGATGTTATAACGGTGGTGACCGCCATAGTGAGGTCGCTATGCAAAAATGGTGTATGTATTTTATTTTGATGGGTTTGGAGTTTTTAACTCAAAACCGCATTTGAAAGCTTTATAGGAGAGAATTTATCAAGGTTAGGATGAAAATTATTCATTGAGGTGGTATTTTATTCCTTTTTAATATTAATTAATTCATTTTTCTCCTAGAATCATTAGACTGATAATTAGGGTGAAATTATTGGGGATTAAAACCCTCGTTTATGAAATTATGAAAAAAAAATCTATGAGTATGTATAATATAATATCACCTAAAATCATTTATTGATTGTAAATTACTACATCCCAACATGAATTTATTATTCTAAAATATGATTTTTGATGGTAGGGGGCTTTGAATTCAACAGATACGAAATACTTGGCTTTAAAACTCCATTAATGTATATAATGTGAGTATAATAAAACTAGTTAATGGTTACTTGATCATTGAATAATATTTTAGACCGTGAATAAGGACAAAATTAGTGAGTTTGAATTTCTAACATGTTTATTGAAGAGTAATTGTTTAGTTATTCTTATAATTGCTTGTTTATTAGATGATTGAATATTTTGAGGCATGAAGGAAGGACAAAAATATTTGTGGTGTGGCTTGCTTGTTCCAAGATCTTTAGTTGAGGTAGGTTATGATTTATAAGTACTAGATTGTTGTCACTAATCGTATATACAATATAGATTTGATGGGAGAATCATGATTAGGCCTGCAGATACGATGTTGGGATGAATAAAATATGAAATTTATGTGAAAGCGAATAAAATATGAAATTTATGTGAAAGCGATCTAATTGTGTATTGATGTGTTATTTTATGGAACCCTTGATAGGTGTTTTGTACTTGCATGACTTACTCGGTGAATTGCAATGTGAATATGTGAATGCGAGTAATAATAAAAGGATTATATGAACTTATAATCTAAGACTTGGCTTAAATACCTTAAAGGGGTGAATTCGCTATTGTGTGTATATCAAATCTTAACCTGAATCTTGACATGCTACACTATACTATAATGATGGAAAGAATTGTTACGAAAATTGGCTGATGGAAAGTATGTTGAACCTAGAGATGACTTGAATGTAAGAATTACTATTTAGTAACTGAATTCCGTGGTCTCAGTATGAATAAGAGAGGATCAAATTAGTGAATAAACTTATGTATATTGAATGAGAGTTTAGACTCAATTTGATTCATAATGCTTATGTAAATAAGTTGTTCACTGAGCTTGTACATGCTTGTAATTAATAAATATAGTTGGTATTGCTTGTATGAATAAGTTATTGATTGGTCTTTAGGCATATTTGTAATTGATGAATATGATTGATAATGCTTGTATGAATAAGTTGTAGAATTGACCTTCAGACATATTTGTAATTAGTGAGTTGGTTGATATTGATCGTAACTTTACCACTATTTCGTTGATTTGTCCAACTGAAACATGGTATAGACTATTCCATGCAACTTCACTAAATCAAAGTTATACAACCTCTCCTAACAACTGACAAGGAACTCATGGGCATTCTCCCTTGAAGCACCCGAAAGTCTAATTTGATAAAAGAAAAATGAAGGTTGAGAAAAAATAAAGTCAAAGAAGAATTATACAAAAAGAAAAGTGAAGTCGAGACGAAAAGGATAAAAAAAAAACAAAGTTTAAGAGAATTTTTTAAAAAAAAAAAAAAAAAAAGAGAAAACAAACATAAAAATAAAATAAAAGTTAAAATGAGAAAAAGATAGAAGTCGAAAGACGGATAAGCATGAAAAGTTGTTTAAAAATATTTGAGGTATAAAGGGACAAATAGACATTTTGCTCTACATAAAAAAAAAGTAGTTTTATAAGATTTTTCTCCTGAGCGCTAAAGAATCAAAATCATTCAAAAAACAGTTATATTATAGTTTACCTGATTGAAAAATATTGTTTTGAAAATTGCAGATTGAATTCTTATTTGATGGAGACTAAAGATCCGTTTGGCCATAAAAAAATTTCACTTTTTTTCGGAAAATTATTTTATTTCAATGAAAACAATTAAGCAATGAAAGAGGGTTTGAATTATCTAGGTTTTTGTTTTGGATTCATTGGTTTTCTCTTGTCAAGGAGGTGACGATGGTATGGATTGTCTAAAGTTAGAGAGAAGTTTTTGAATTATTTTATTTCGCTAGATCTCTTAATCAAAATTTATTATGATGTTCGATACTCATGATTGAGACCAGCTAATTTGAAGTTACTAATTTCAGGATCCATTGAAGTTAATCAAAATTTTAAACAATTTTTTTTAATTAATTTGAAGTTCGAATAGTTCGATACCACTATTTGAAGTTCGATACGAAGTTAATCCAGTAACTAATTTGAAGTTAATCAAAATTTTAAACAGTTTTTTTTTTAATATTCAAAAATCTATCTCGAAACAATTGTACCCTTGCTAGTAGTATTATTTATTATTCAATTCAAAGGTTTTTTTTTTTTGTTTTCCAAGGTATCCCCACAGCCGGCAGCCGTAAGACTAATCCTCCATTCCTCGGTCAGCGCATTTTGCGGTAGGAAACTGACCACAGAGTTTGCTCTATTCGCCAGAGGCGGGGATATCCAATTCAAAGTTAATATAGTGAAATTACCATAAAATTTTATAATTTCTCAACGTATGTGTCAAGTCAATAATAAGGCGTTGTTTGACCATGAAAATCATAATTTTTCAGAGTTGGAGTTGGAGTTAAAGTTGAAGTTGTGTTTGACCATGAATATAAATTAAAATTATTTTTGAAATTTTGTGAGTGAAAAAAGTAAAAATAAGTTTTACTTTTTTCACATTTCCAAATACAATTTCAAACTGTATTTAGAATTCTCATGGTCAAACACATATTATTTTCGTTTTGTTTTACTAAAGTAATACATTCTTCTAGAAAAAAAAGTAAAATATTTTATAACCAAACGACTAATAAATATAAATAAATATGAACCGAGAGAGTAAGGAAGAATTCCAACTACACCACCAAAATTATCAATAAAAAAAGTCTAACCCCACACCACCATTTTGTACTAAGAACTCAAATTTTGTAGACTTTTCTTCACTCACATCACTGTAATATCCAACAAATTTTCCTATCATGTTGTGAAAACACAACAATAGAGTTTCTCTATATATATATTACAGTAATTTTTTTTATACAGAGCAAAAATTGAATTATCAAGCAGAGATAGAGCCAAAATTTTAACTCAGGAAGTTTGATGTTTAAAGAAAACCTAACAAAAAAAAAAGTTCAATACCTACTATAAATGCATAAAAAATAATTTTAATCATATATAAATGATATATTTTTTTGTTAAAGAAGGTTCAAATGATCCCTGCCAAAGGACCGACTCTGCCTATATCATCAAGGACCTGAAGAAATTAACCAAAAATTAATAACAATTATTTTATTAATTTAAGGAAAAATGTTCTGTTTTCACCCTGAACTATATACGAAATTGTTGAGACACACCCAAACTTTAGGAGGGTCCTATTACCCTTGAACTAAACAAAACCGCAATTTTTGTAACCTTGGTGCCTACGTGGCACATACGTATCCATATATGGACCTTCAGTGTGTTGATTCGCTGATGTGCCAAGACACTAAGGTTTCCCTTTAGCACGTTCATAAATTGAAAATCAATAATACATAAAACTAAGCCAAACTAATAAAATACCTCTACCCCTACATTTTTCCTTTCTTCTAAAAAAAAAAAAAAGTCCAATCCCACCCCACTCCTACCCCCACTCAACAACTCAATTTTTTCGTTAAAAAGGATTCAAATGACCCCTACCAAAATGACCAACTCCGCCTCCATCATGAAGGACCATGAAGAAATTAACCAAAAATTAATAATAATCATTTTATTAATTTAATTATCAATTTAGCATGTTCATAAATTGAAAATCATCAATATATATATATATATATATAAAGAGACTCTAAGACAATACTATGTGGCATGTCTTAGAGGCCTCCATTCCCATCTATCTTTTTTCTCCTTTTTTTGAATTTTTTTCTTCATTCTTTCACTAATTAATTAATTTATTAATTAAAGAAAAACTCTATCATATTTACTATATGTAATTATATTCATAAGTTATAAAAAAACTTTCATCTATTTGTATTCTTCACTTAAATAGCATGTCTTATCAACTTCATTTTACTTAGTTCTTATGATTAATCAATCTATAAATACCATTCATCTATGGATTGTTGGACACTCATTTTCATTTTCTCCTTCTTTTCTTTAATAGTACTTTTTATCTTCTTCTTTTTTTAACATTTTTTTCATGTGATAATATGGTAATCATCATTTTGATGAAAATCATTAAATATTCTTTAGAATTTATTCTTGTATAATAATAGTCAAACATACACAAGTTTATCAAGATTAAGAAGCAAGTTTGATGTTGGTATAAATTCATCAAAGAGAGAATTAATTTAATTTGATACAAGTTTATCATGACAAAGAAGAAAGTTCAATGGTCTTGGAAGATTCATTAAGAGAGAATATGTCTTGGAAGATTCACCAAGAGATATTATCAACTTAATTAGTATGGCGAAGTATAGAAGTTTGAATGATCTCTCCATCTCTCTCTCTATGTGTGTGTGTACATAGATAGATAGATATATAGATACATACATAGTTTCAATTAGTTATTTAGTCAAATGCAAGTAATGCACCCTTCAAGAACAAGACTTTATTACAAAGTTTAACTCTATGTGGGCAACGAAAAATATTTTCAACTTATTGCTTTGTTGATAACATAGAACTTATTGGCTCGTAGTTTTTTTGGCCAATGATTCATTATTTTTTGGCTCTTTTCTTTAATTTTTGGATCTTCTTTTTATTCGATTCTCTTTAATTCAAACTATATACCACTCGACTTTCATAATTAAGCATCCCAATTTAGTATTTCTTTTTCTTCGAGTAACAACAATTAAAAAAAAAAATCTAACATCTCACAACCTAACTTGAAAATATGTCAATTAACACAAAAAGAATATATATATATTATTTTATTTTGGTCAAAATAATTCATTTGTATAAAGAATCTATTGCCAAAATAACCTGACAAAAGTCTCACAGCATGGCAGATTTGTTTTTTAATCTTTAAGAGAAAAAATGTTCGATTAGAAATTTTAAATGTAAAAATTGAGTTTTTAATTAAAAATGAAAATAAAAAATCAAGAGAATTAGAGTGAATAATGAAAAGAAGAAAATAGTGAAAAAAAGTCAAAAAGAATAATTCTGTAATGATCGATAAATTTTTGTCCACATTCATTGCTCAATTAAAGAGAAAGTGGAAGATGAGATGACACTCTTCAAAGCTAGGATTTCTTTAGTTTTTTCATTTATTTATATTTTTTTCTATTATATTTGTTACTTCTCTTTCTCAATTGTTGAATTTAGAATGGTGTTTTCTTTGCTTTTATTGTCGATTGATGATGTAAGTTTCAAAGTGTAAAGTTGGATTTTTATTTTACTCCTACATTAAATTAAAATATTATAAAATACTAATTAAATATACACAGTAATCATATCATATTAGACTAAATACTAAATAAAGTATTTACTGAAACTAATATAAATTTGGATGAAAAATTATAAATATTAATCTATTCAAATGGTCATATGTGCCTTTAGGTTCTACAAAAGTGGTTATATTTTCTGGTACATTTATTTCTTTTACATTTAAAGCCATAAAGTTTTAAAATATAATCAATATAAATATCAATTGTAATGAAACAATTGTTATTTATCATGAAAAGGTTTGTTTACTCTTTCAATTTTTTAATACAAGTTCAATGTGTGCTAAGTCTCTTAACTGCTCGACCCCTTTATCCTTTTTTGGTTCCTTTTGTGTTATTTTCTTTTATTTTTTTCTCATTAAACTTATTTAATTTAAGTTCTTATAAATTTTTAATTGCAGTAAATCTATATTTTCATTTAGGCTCAAATTAGTCATTTTTTACTTTATTGAAGGTTTGCTAATAACTAAATAAAGTTCATAATTTACATTTATTGGTTAAAATTATGAATTAATTTTAAACATTCAAATGCACCCCTTATTTGGTGTTTTTTATCATACTTATAAAGATTTATTTATAGTTGTTGCATTGCATTTCTCATTGCACACATATTTTTATAGAATTTTAATCATTTTTATGAATCTATAAAAATTTACTACGTGAAACACACGTATAATGTACATGTCTAAAGACTAATTAAATATAGTCTAAAAGAGTTATCTACTATATGAAATAAAATCTAATTATATCATTGTTTCACCCACATAGTATCAATACTCATTTATATAGTATGCCTAAATAGTTTTTTTTTAAATATAATTAATCACTCATAATTAAGTGCACAATTCATCTGTCCGCCTATTTATATTTCAGTATATGTTCATATAATTTTGGGATCTCATGGTGTGTTATTTCTTTTTTCTCTTTTGTTTACTTTCTTTCTTTTTATTTTATTTTATATCTTTAATTTCTAAGTATATTCTCACCATCTTATATAAGGATTGATGCACATGAAGTTAGATATCCTTTCATTAAAAAGGGAGACTTCATTTGTTTTGATATCCTTTCATGTCACATAGAACGTTTTGTCTTTTTTAAAATTTTATGTAGTTTATTTCATTAGTTCCATGAACGTGGTGCATAAAATACATAGACCCAACTTTGTAACTACGGAAGAGGATGAAAGAGAAGTAGATAGCTACTAATGGCATTGTCATGTTTTCTTCTAAATATATTGCACAATTTTTAAAGTATTTTTTTAAAGTTATTTAACTTTTCTATACTTCTCAAATGAGCGGGGGAGGGAGGTCCTTTTCACGTGAGCAACAATCAACAATGAAAGGTTGAAGGATAACAATATTTGTTATTTATAGCTCCTTTCTTAGTGAAATAAAACTTGCAATCTTTCTTGCTGAGATAGAACTTTCAAACTCGAAGCAATGCTAATTTTTATTATATCAAATTCTTTAAACTATGGATAACTAGAACTAACACTAAAACATAATTATGAAATAATAGTTGACATAACTAATTACGAAGTACAAAATAATAACTAAGATTTTTTCTTTTAATTTGTATTCATTGATCATGATTTTTTAAAATTCTTATCTCATCTTTATTTCATTTAAATATATAAAAGAAAATTATAAAGAAACAAAAAATCTATTATCCAATAAAATACATAAATACAAGGAAGAATTTGTAATTTAATTAACTATATATATAATTAACTATCACAAATATAAGATAAAAATAAATAATTTTCTTTATAATAATCTGCGACAATATGTATTATTAATATAAATTTACTAATGGTATTTCTAACGCAAAATTGAGCCAAATGATAACACCTCTGCCCACTTAACAACTCAATTGTTTCAGTACTTTTCTTCACTCCACAGCATACGTAATTTTTTTTTAAAAACAATCTAACAAGTTTTCCAATCATATTGTAAAAAAAAAAATACCCAACAGTATAGTTTTTTTTTTTCGTTGATCTAGATCTTACAAGTATGAGAAGGAAGAAGGTTAATTTTGAAATTACAAATTGAAATGCAGTCAAATTCGTCATCTGATTCATCATCATCACCATTTGGTTTAATTCCACTATATTTATTCAATGGAGGTCAACAATTAAGCCTAAGTGAAAGTGGTGGATTTGAATTATCTAGGTTATTGTTTTTGGGTTCATTGTTGTTTTCCAATCAAGGTAGACGCGACGACGACGAAGACGTTATGGACTTGTCTAAAGTTGGTGAGAAGATTTTGAGTTCTGTTCGTTCGGCTAGGTCTCTTGGTCTTCTGCTTCCTTCTTCTGATGATCGTCGTCCCGAGGTAAATAAATTAGGTTTAGATTGTGCACTTTGACTTGACTGAGGCAGATCTATTTATTCGTTTGAGCTGAGTGTCACAAGGTATATTATATTTAGATTGTACAATTTGAATTGCTGATTTTGTTTTGGAGGCGGATGTAGGATTTTAAGTTATTAGGCTGTTTATTTGAGCTCAGCTGTGCTGAATGTCTATTGGAAACAGCCTAGGTGGACCCTTATGCTGTGTATATTGTACAATTTGAATTGCTGATTTTGTTTTGGAGACGGATTTAGGATTTTATTTGCTTGGGTATTCATTTGTGTGAGCTAAGTGTCCCAAGGTAAATCAATTAGATTTAGATTGTACAATTTGACTTGCTAGTTTTGTTTTGGAGGCGGATTTAGGATTTTAAGTTATTAGGCACTTATTTGTTTGAGATGAGTGTCACAAGGTAAGTAAATTAGATTTAGATTGTACAATTTGAATTGCTAATTTTGTTTTGGAGACGGATTTACGATTTTATTTGCTTGGGTACTCATTTGTGTGAGCTGAGTGTCCCGAGATAAATAAATTAGATTTAGATTGTACAATTTGACTTGCTAGTTTTGTTTTGGAGATGTATTCAGGATTTTACGCACTTATTTGTGTGAGCTGAGTGTCCTAAGGTAAATTAGATTTAGATTGTACAATTTGAATTGCTGATTTTGTTTTGGAGGCGAATTCAGGATTTTAAGTTATTTAGGCTATTTATTTGAGTTGAGCTGAGCTGAGGTACGAGGTAGGGGTAGGGGTAATGTCGGTGTACACTCTATTTTTGTCAGAGTAGACCCCATTTTGTGGGATTATATTGGGTATGTTGTTGTTGTTGTTGCTAGCACTCATTTGTGTGAGCCGAGGGTCTATTGGGAACAACTTAGGTGGACCCCTTTATGCGGTGTATATTGTACAATTCTAATTGCTTAATTTTTTTTTGGAGGCGGATTTGATTTTAAGTTATTAGACACTTATTTGTTTGAGCTGAGAGTCTATTGGAAACAACCTAGGTGGACCCCATTATGCGTGTATATTGTGCAATTCTCATTGCTAATTTTGTTTTGGAGACGGATTCATTTTATGTGCTTGGGCACTTATTAGAGCTGGCTGTGCTGAGAGTCTATTGGAAACAGACTAGGTGGACCCCATTATGTTGTATATACTGTACAATTCTCGTTGCTAATTTTTTTTTGGAGGTGGATTTAGGATTTTATGTGCTTGGATACTCATTTGTTTGAGCTGAGTGTCCCGAGGTAAATAAATAGATTTAGATTGTACAATTTGAATTGCTAATTTTGTTTTGGAGGTGGATTCAAGAGTTTCAGTTATTAGGTTATTTATTTGGGCTGAGTTGTGAGTCTATTGAAAACAACGTAGGTGGACCCCATTATGCAGTGTATATTGTACAATTCTCATTGCTAATTTTGTTGTGGAGGCGGATTTATGATTTGATGTGCTTGGGTACTCATTTGTTTGAGTTGAGTGTTCCAAGGTAAATAACATAGATTTAGATTGTACAATTCGAATTGCTGATTTTGTTTTGGAGGCGGATTCAGGATTTTAAGTTATTAGGCTATTTATTTGAGCTGAGTTGAAGGTCTTTTGGAAACAACATAGGTGGGCCCCATTATGGGGTGTATATTGTACAATTCTCGTTGCTAATTTTGTTTTGGAGGCGGATTTAGGATTTTATGTGCTTGGGTACTCATTTGTTTAAGCTGTGTGTCTATTGGAAACAAACCTAGGTGGACCCCATTATGCTATCTATATTGTACAATTTCGTTGCTAATTTTTGTTGGAGATGAATTGAGGATTTTATGTGCTTGGGTACTCATTTGTTTGAGCCGAGTGTTCCAAGGTAAATAAATTAGATTTAGATTGTACGATTCGAATTGTTGATTTTGTTTTGGGGGCAGATTTAGGATTTTTAAGTTATTAGGCGCTCATTTGTGTGAGATGAGCTGATGGGCTATTGGAAATAATCTCTATTTGTATGAGGTAGGGGTAAGGTCTGTGTACACTCTAATACTAGATATATTGTACAATTCTCATCGCTAATTATTTTATGTGGTTGGGTACTCATTTGTGTGAGTTGATCTGAGGTACGAGACAGGGATAAAGTCTATGTACACTCTATCCTTGACAGACCCCATTTTGTGGGATTATATATATATATATATTTGTTAGAGCTGAGGTGAGGTACGAGGTAGGGGTAATGTATGTGTACACTCTATCCTTGACATACCCCATTTTGTGGGATTATATTAGGTGTGTTGTTGTTATTGTTAGCACTCATTTGTGTGAGCCGAGGGGATATTGGGAACAGAGCCTCTCTACCTCGGCAAGGAGGTAGAGTCAAGGTCTGTGTACATTCTAGCTGCCCCAGACCCCGCTTTGTGAGATTATACAGAATCTCGGAGGCGGATTCAGGATTTTATGTACGTCCTTGGGCTCACTCATTAGTCATTTGTGTAAGCTGAGCTGAGGTTCGAGGTAGGGGTAAGGTCTTTGCTAATTTTGTTGTGGAGATGGATTCAAGATTTTATGATACTCATTTGTTTGAGCTGAGTGTCTGTTGGAAACAGCCTAGGTGGTCCCCATTATCCTGTCTATATTGTACAACTCTCAATGCTAATTTTGTGTCGGAGGCAGATTCAGGATTTTTTTTTTAGGCACTTATTTGTGTGAGCTGAGCTGAAGGTCTATCGGAAATAGCCTCTGCTTATATTCTACCCTCCGTGACCCCACTTTGTGGGATTATATAGGATTATACTGGTATGTTGTTGTTGGCACTTGGCACTCATCTTCTGATTGTCCCAAGGTAAATTAGATTTAGATTGTACAACTCTCATTGCTAATTTTGTTTTGGAGAGTGATTTAGGATTTTATGTGCTTGGGCGCTTATTTGTTTGAGCTGAGTGTCTATTGGAAACAGCCTAGATGGACCCCATTATACTGTGTATATTGTACAATTCTCATTGCTAATTTTGTCTCGGAGGTGGATTTTGATTTTAAGCCATCAGCACTCGCATTCACTCATTTGTGTGAGCTGAGGGTCTATTGGATACAACCTCTCTATCTCTACGAGGTAGAGATAAGGTCTGTGTACAGTCTACCCTCCCCATACCTTACTTGTTGAAGGATTACACTAGATATGTTGTTGTGTGCTTGGACATTCATTTGTGTGAGCCGAGGAGCTGATGGCAATCGTTCGATCACCTGTTTGCGCAAACCCCACATAATAATTTGGTATTTCCTGCCACAAAATTGTACTACTTATAAGCAACATTATACATTTCATTGTTCCAAACTATTCAGACAGCTCAAATTACCTAAGACCTAAATAACATTACCCACCGAGAACTAAAGATCACCATACACACCGAGTAACTAATCACAATTTTTAAGTCACGTGTTTGACCAAACCCACATACTCCCTCCGTTCACTTTTACTAGTTTTGTTTCGCCTCATGACCACTAATCAAATTTTTGAAGCTTTGCGGTATCTGCAGTAGACCCCCAAAACATTAAAAGATGAGGACCAAAGCTGCCAAGTAAAATTTCAGTGAAGCTATAAATACTCACAGTTTCTGCAGCACATTCACATAAAAAGCAGATGTTGGATAATATAAAGCCTCTTCTTAGTAGATAGTCTTGAGCAAAGCATGCACTCTCTGAGGTAAGTCATCCAACGCAAGCAACTTTGGGTGGGGCATTAGTTCTCCACAGCATTTTCCAAGGCCAATGATCAACAAACTCATCTTATTAAGTCATAGTCATAACAAGATTTACCAGTAAACTTCCCTTCATTAACCACCATTCAGAGTCTTTAATACCTTTACTTATCAAAAAAAAAAAGAACCACTATTGAGAGTCTTCTTTGCAATCATTTAGTACCACGACTGAATTATGCAGAGGACTAGCTTCAGCAATTTCCCAGTTCGAAGTGATTAGTGAATATTACCAGCAACATTAGACTAGTAATCAGCCAATAACCAGTTTTTATTCACAGCAATGCTATCAGGGCTGGTAAGAGGTCTTTAAACAGTCCATCTTCACTCCAACTGTGTGTCCATAATCTGACCTTTTACCTCATTCCTCAACTGTCAGTTTAATAGTATTCTTGAATTCTCCCTCCACGGATTAACAATCTGCTTCCAGATAGCAGTTCCATAAGGGAAATGCTTAGGTGTAGGATCTTTAAGACTGTCTTTACCATACTTGGTGATAATAACAGATTTCATGGTATTGGTTCGGATGCTTCCAAACAACAATACCTGATCAAAAGAAAAACCAGATTTCAACAAAGCAGGTTTCCCATCATGAAGGCTCCACAACCATTTATATGGTATGCATTCGTTCTGTTTCTAATATCCCTCACCTCAAGCACACCACCTATTTATCATTTTTTTGGCTTTTTGCCACCTTACCAGATGCATTCTTCTAATTTTAGCATTCCCACCCCCCAACACAATAGATTTTTTCTAAGACTTTTTTCTCTTCTCCATGGAATTGGGATAAGTGGTTAATATACGTAAGAACAATATTTGGATTTGGATGGCATGTTTATTATGTACTTCTCTTGAAGGTATGTATCTTATGACTAAAGTTTTCTTATATCTTTTGAAATTTTGGGGTTAAAGCGTTAGAGAACGATAAATGTGTCGCATGCGTGCCCGCTATGTGCACCTTTAGTAGATATGGCTGAAAATAAAAATGCCATAATTTAGTCTTTCTTTCTGAGGGAAGGGTAGAAATTTTTATAAGGTTACAACATCTTTTTAACTCTCACCATTTCTATCGTTCTTCTGATGACTATGCAATGAACTGTCTTCAGTTCTTTTTTTTTTTCACAACATGGAAATCGCCTGCAGGTTCCTGAACGAGTTGCTGCCGCTGCTGCACTTGCACGTGTTCTAGCTGGAATACCTCCTCATCAGAGATACACTCTGTCATCAAGCTCAGAGGAACTGAGCTCAATATATGGGAGCAAACCTCCTGGTCAAGTTGTCGAGGAACTGGAGGAAGAATTCTATGAAGAGGTTCACCTTCTGAATTTTAATATATATTGTAGCCATATGTATTTCTGTTCTGTACATTCTCTAGTGGATCACTGCAAATAAAAGCAATCCCAGAAAAAAATGAAGAAATAAAGATCTAGGTAAAAGGTTGACATTGCTTTAGCCTTTGGGGTGGTCATAAAGGTGGATGCCGTATTTTAATTTGATGGGTCCAACATTTAGGCTTTTACCCCTCAACCTATTACAATTTCGAAATTCTGGGCTCAAAATGTTTGAAACTTTAGTGATTTTTCTCACACACACACACACATCGTGTTGAAATATGGGTTCGGCTGAACCCACTGTTTATATGCTCCATCTGTCACAGGGGTGGGGTGGGGGGCTCATGCAAGTGGGAGCTATAATGCGTGGAAGAGTGGATGTTGTACAGATGATATGTTCCCCCCATTGCCAGCCTGTTGCCGGCTATTTTTTGCCTCATCCAATTGCTTCATGTTGTCTCGTTTCTTCCCCTTAGTTGTTCCTGTACTTTAGCAGAGCAATCCATATCACTCCAATTTTTGTGATAATTCCTGGGATATCTATGTATAGGAATTTGATCCCGTCGGACACATTCTGGAGCATATTCCATCCGAAGAGAGTGAACTAGCTTACTTGGAAGATCAGGTATTACTTCAATTCTTTCTTTTGGAGAGAACCATTTGACTTTCCATGTGCTTGTTATTCTACAAGTTTGATTGTTTTTTGTTATGTTTCAACTGTATTTCAATTGGCAAAACGTACTTGATTTTGTGATGATATAAGAATTGTTATCTGCTTTATGGTTTGTGAAGAATCTGAAACTTATTTACTTCTGGTGCATATATGTATCCCAATCAGTTTATTTTAGTGGCGAATAAACAGTCGCCTCTCATTGTTGGCTGATACTCAAAAGAAGGTGGTGCTTGATCTATGTTGGTTTCAATAGGCTCATGGATACATACCAGTTTTAGGTCCAGTGATCCAGCCAATCATGCCACATGCCTTGGGTAATGATGCATTCTAGTGAGTGAGCCAAAATTTAGGCATAACCATCCTCATGCCACCAAGACTTCTGGTTCAACAAGAAAGGGGTTACAACGCTGGATGTGGAAAGGTGCATGGCCCGATTTTCAAGTTTTGGCTGTGAGCCAAGTCTAGTATTTAAGTGGAGAAGGGAAGATGGGTATGCCTATTATCCACTGAGATTTGAAGCTGGAAAACAAATATCTTGCTTACCCATCAAAGGGGAATAATTATCCTTATTTGGTAGGTTGTGTCCACGAATCATAACGGGTCCCATATGCGGTTGTTTAGCCATTTTCTTTTGCAAGCGGATTGTCATAGTGACCATTTGGATCATTAGGGAAATTTTTTGGAGATCTGTATTCAATCAATGGGTTTAACAAACAAATTGGTGGTATAAAGAACGGTAAAATCTCTTGTGAGGTGTTTTATTGACTACTTTATGGTGCATTTGGATTTTGTATGGAGTATAAGCCTAGAAGTCTCTCTTTTTCTTTTCCTTTCGAAAGGGAGCGTAAGCCCAAAACTCTCCTGGATTGATTTATTTTGCAGCTTCCCTAATTTGTTAATAATTTCCCCCTCATAAGAAAAGCAACTCATAATACAAAAAGAGTAGAAATCAATTATATAATTGGCTTCTCATGGATAAAAGAACGCTTGAACTTTTTACCAGAATGCTTTTATGAGATATGTACCAACTGTATAAATGAATGTTCCATTACTAAAAAAATCGATTCTGCTATGTATTAAACTGTAGGCCACTCTTAGATTATCACAGCTGGACAGAATTTCTGAACGCTTGTCACGCCATGTTATGGAGCATCATGAAGTAATGGGTAAGAGTTGTTTTTGGTGTTCCCCTCCTCAATCTACTGGAACCATTAAAAGTGCTTGAAGGTTACTGCTGGTCTGTTTTATCCACATTTGTTTGGTTAATGCTTTCTGAGTATTGATTGGAGATATAATTTCATGTCGATTTTGTTTCTTTAATTTTTTTGAACTTTTTTGTGCAATAGTAGTTCTATTACTCAGTATCTTGTTTAGATGTGTAAAAATAGGAAAAAGGGGAAGAAATGGTGGAACAAACTTTGATTATTCCATCTTCGATGGGGAATTTCTAGTACTTACAAATGTTCCAGACATGGTAAATTCATGGTTCTAGGCCCAATTATATCAAATCACATATTCTTTTGACAAATTAAATAATTTTTTAACTTTGGAAAACTTTCGATGAAAAATAGAGGATCTACATCAAAATATAATATTCTATGTACGACATCATCTTCTACAAGGACTACTAGTACACCATGAACTAAGAATAAAACACTATTCTTCAAATGTACGAAGTTATTTTCTTTCCCCAAAATGCTCTCCTGTTTCTCTCTTTCCACAACGCTCACATTATGTCTAGAGCGCAACATCCCATGCCCTGCGTCTTCTCTTCTTTATTCCAAAAGCTCTATGATGAAATATATCCTTTTCTGATATCTATATTTTCCACTGCAAGTCGAACCAATTTAATCGTATCTACCACAATTGTGTAGTCCCTTGTCAGTGCAATAAGAGGTGATCTACATCTTTATTGAAAATACACACATGAAACACAAGCTAATGTATGTGATTCTCTTATTATATAAGTGCCTAGTGTTAGAATCATCCCCTTATCGCTTGCCCAGTGAAAGACTGCCATACCATCTAATCGCTACATCTAATCTAATTAGCTATATGTCCTAATAAATGAGATAGTATTCACGTCTTATAGTTGAATGATGCGTGAATGACTTCATACAAATGCTTAAGGCTACTTTAACATTCCATCAAACTCAAAATGAGAAAATAACTTTTGTTTATTTTGAGAATGTGAAATCCACAAGTTTGTTTATTGTGAAAACTAGGGGTGTACAAACCGAATCGTTAAGTCAAACCGAACCGATGAATCAAACCAAACCGAGGAAAAAAACCGACTTATGGTTTGGTTTGGTGTTCAAAAAAAAAAATCGATTATTCTTGGTTTGGTTTGGTATTAGCAAAAATAAAATCAAACCGAACCTAAACCGAACCGACATATTACATATATAATTTTAATTTCTTATACGTAAAAAAATATTACTTATAATCTACTTTCTAATTACTTTTGTAACTGTTTTATATTCAGAAAATAGATATATATTCTTGGGCCTTTAGTTATAATATTTAGGGAAAAGGACATGAACTGACCATTTTAAAAAGAAATGGCCCACACTATGAAAATATGGACAATTGGAGTCAGTCGGCCCAATATATATTTTTTTTTTAGCCACTTGGCCCAAAACCACTCTCCTTACACAATTAAGGAAATTAAATGCTCTTTATAGTTGTTACTCTTAAATCACTTTTTTTTTTCTAAATATACTTTCTCAAATCTTCTTTTTTTCTCCTCTATTATGCATCGATCAATCTACTGTATTTTATGATCAATATCAAAAATTGATTTGTTGTTTCTTGCATTGGAGCATTGAAAACTATGGACATGAAGCAAAAAATAGGAAATAAAGAAAAGTTAAAATTAACGGTAAAGCGGTCAATTTTGACCTCAAATTTGTTGTTAATGATGATTATTTTACAGAATCATTACATACAGGTTTGTACTTGAAGCAATGTCATAGTTCTTTAAACTTGAAGAAGAAAAAAATAAAATAATGAGGTCTCAAGGTAAGAGAAAAGCCATGTCTTGGTCCATGTTTTTCTCAGAGGCTGATTCAATCACGGTGAGTCGGAGATGTTTTGATGCATGTAAAGAAAAAAAAAAGAATATGTCAATAGATATTCTTTTATACCAGATTGATACATATTTTTTAAAGAGAGAAGGGGAACCCAATTGATATTTTTTTATACCAGTTTGATACACTTTTATACCATATTGATACACTTTTTTAAAAAAAAGAGAAGGGGAACCTATGGATGCATATACAGTCTTTATACCCATTTAATACATTTTTATGTCACATTGATACACTTTTATACTACATTGATATACTTTTTAAAAAAGGGAGAGGGAATTCTTTGCATGCAGGGAATTCTTTGCATGCACATGCAATCCCTATACTCAGTTGATACTCTTTTATACCACATTGATACACCTAAATTCAACATCAGATATCCACTGACCTCTGTATTTTATCATTATTGAAACTAAAACTGAAGTTGAAGCCATTATTTTGTATCAATTTTGAGCAAATTTACAATGGGAAAAAATTATAGGAAGCTAATTGAATGCAGATTTTTGGAGATTTTAGGAAAATGTGAATGAAAAGGAAAGAAAGATAGAGAAAGTTACTTTAACGACATTTTCAATTATGTTTAAGCGTATGACAGTGAAGGTTAGCTAGTGAAATTAGTTTGTGGCTATTTATAGGGTATTTAATTTTGAGTGCTATTTTTATGATATTATTTTAGTTTTAGGTGCTATTACTGTCCTTTTCCCTAATATTTATCCATTAGTAACAGATTAATACAAAATTCAATAGTAATATAAAAACCTATAACTCTTCAATTGCTTCACTTTACATTTTACTTTCCAAGTTTTCAGAGAGTTCTCATTATTTCCTCATCTTACTTTCATCTTACTTTTCTCATTCTCGTCATTCGTCAAGTTTTGATTTAGGTTTGTTTCTCTTCTTTCTCTTTTTTCTTGTGGAATTATGTTATAATTAATTATTTTATGGAGTTAAATTTTTAATAAGTTGTCTCCAATTCTTCATTCTTCTTTATGCTCACATTTTATGTGAAGGAAACTTTCAGACAAGCTATTGTGGCTAGTGACTTACAAATTGAACCACTGAGTATCCACATAATATTACTTTGAGAGATAGTAGTTTAAACGTCTTAGTAATTTGCCAACTTAATTTTAATTGGAACTACTCTATGACCATTGTTTTTTTTTTTAATCTTTTTAGTGAAAACATTTAATTTTTTCTTCAATCACATTATAATTGTAAAAAAACTGAGAAAAAAACCGAAAAAACCAAAAAAATCGATTAAAATCGAAATATAAAAACCGATTGTATATTGGTTTGATTTGGTTTATAGATTTAGAAAACTGACATTGTTGGTTTGATTATATTTTAATGAAAAACCGAACCAACCCGACCTATGTACACCCCTAGTGAAAACATAGAAAACTAAACATTTTCAAAAGTGTTTGCTAGAAAAGCTCTGATTGCCGAATCTTGATGAAATTGTAAGAAAAATAGCTGAAAAGAGGTGCCTTGCTTTCGGAACGGTCATTAAAAAGAGGCACAACATTGTCGGAATAATAAATTTAAAGAGCTGCAATACCACATGAATGGTCAGGGGAAGGAGAACATATTGTCAATACGGTGTTAGGAAGAGACGTGAGATAGGAGAGAGGTACATGCCACTATAGTGGTCACCGGTAAAAGAAGAGGGTCGGACCCACTATTCCTTAATTACAATGGCTGCGGTTGGTCCTATGGTAGCCCTAGTTGGATTTCTCAAAGTACAACAACAACAACAACAAACCCAGTGTATTCCCACATAGTGAGGTATGGGGAGGATTTCTCAAAGTAATTTTAAAAAAAAGAACTATGTTCGTCCTGCGAAAGACAAAACAAAAGAAGGATTAGAGCGGGTAGCTCAAGTAGAAAACAACTTCTACCTCCAATCTTACTGGTGTGGTTTCGCGTCACCATGTTTCCATTTCCAAAAAAAAAAGGGGAACTAACAAAATTATTGGGTGCGCAGGTCCTGTAAGACCGCACATTTATAGGTAGAAGTTACCTAGTATCCATTACTTGTATCTAATTAACTTGTATATTGTATAAGTAGAAGAAGAAAAAAAGTAGAAGAGAAAAACTATTAAAATAATAACTAAATGTAAGTCTTCTCAGGAAAGATTCATGTCAAAATTTTTATTTATTAGCTCAAATTCATTTAATTGCTAATTTTTTCCAATAAACGAGAAGTTTTCTGTTTTATAGCTTTGAAACTTGGTGGATAATGCACACGTTCTCTCTACCCTTCTTCACTCAAAAATCAAAATTGTGTATCCAACACGATACGCAATCTTGATGAGCGCTTATGACATCCCGCGCTTGAACCAAATATTCCGGGGGGCTTATAGAATCGCTAAACTTGTGAAAATTCTACAAAATAACATTATTAATGTATTTGGTGTTAAAACATTTTTGGATGTCCCTAAGGGGTTGTTTGGTAGGATGTATAAGAATAATACTGAATAGGATTAGTAATGCTGACACTAGTATTGCTTGTTTAGTTATGCACTTATGCTGACATTAGTTATGTTTAGATTATTTATTATGCATTGTTTGGTTTGATGTATTAAAAATAACATGTATTGCATAATTGCTAAAATAAATTATTTAATAATACCCGCCACAAATACAGTAGAAAGGACGTGGAAAAAGTTTTGAGGGACAATTGCGTCTTTGACCATGCTAACGCATGCACTAAAAATCCTTGCATTGCTAATACCATAGTTTGCCATTCATTAGTTATGCATGGCAAAATACAAAATAGTGTTAGTTATACATAGGTTAAGAAAGCATACCACACAAGATGATGTTACCTGTTTCAAAAAAACAGTTTACCAGATAAGGTATTAGCATACTCCAAACTAATGTATGCATTGTTTTTCTAATGCATCCCACCAAACGGCCTCTAAATAGGAAATGAATAGTACTTTGGTTATAATTATTTAGTTAACACGGACTTTTTCCTTCTGATTTTGGAATTTCTTGTTACATTGGCAGTGAAGGGAATGGATCTTGTAAGACAACTAGAAAGAGACTTGAAGGTTGCGAATGTCATTTGCATGGTAAGCCGTTGATGGTGTTGCATTTGAACTTCTTTGTTGTTTTACTGAGAAGGTTCCTAATTGTTCCAACCTCTTTCATTGGTAGATCACATTTTACATTTTACTTTGTATCAAGATACTACGAGTTGATTCTTATAGTTTCTGTAACAGTTTGGTTAGAAGCAGCTTCATCTCAGTTTACCAAACTTCATTCTTTTGAGTTTCGCAGAACGGTCGGCGGCATTTAACCTCTTCAAGGAATGAGGTGTCAAGGGATCTCATTGTCTCCAACAATTCTAAAAGAAAACAAGCGTTATTGGTACTTTCCCATGCTTAACTCCACAGAATAGTGCAATACTATTGCTCCCCCTTACCTCCCCTTTTTTCCTTAAGCAAAGATATATATTTCCTTTGGTAGGAACTAATAGAATTGTGTCCAACTAAGCCCATACTTTTGTTCCTTATTCAGCAATGGGTTTCCATGTCATTTCTCATTGATGGTTAGAATTTCACATTTCTCCTGGAAATGTTTCATAAAAGTATTTCACATCTTAAAGCTTGATTTATATAAATTGTGCAATCTGGTAACTTCTTGCATCCTTGAAGGCAAATCTTCTGGACCCCATTTGTGGGATTACACTAGATACATTGTTGTTGAAGGCAAATCTTGCTATTTTATATGTTTCCTGCTGAAGGACAAACTTTCTGAAATTCTCCATGAGTTCCTCTCCATTTTCTTGAGGCAAATTTAGAGCGTCGGTACAGTGGTGATATGCATTGCAATCTAATGTTGAAACTTGCTGACTGGCCAAGTTGTGGGCACACATGTCAAGGAGAAAAAGCACTTAATTTTCTTGCACCAGTTGATTGTAGTACACACACACTATAGATATGTGCTAAGTTGCTCGGACTCTCCAAAAATGTTGCCGCACCTGTGTCAGATCCTTCAAAAATACACTACTTTTGGAGGATCCGACACGAACCCGTCGACATTTTTTAAGAGTCCGAGCAACTTAGGATATGTGTATACATTACAAATGTACATATGTACATATCTATAATACTCCCTCCGTTTCAATTTGTTTGGGGCTTTGGCCTACTTTCCTTTTTTAGTTTGTTTTAAAAAGAATGACTCTTTCCCTTTTTAGCAACTCCTTAATTTCAATTTTCCACATGATATCTTTAAGACCACAAGAATAAAGGGCATTTTGGTGCATTTGACATAGCTTTAATCTAAGATCACAAGATTCAGAAGTCTTCTTTACTTTCTTAAACTAAATAGGCCAAACAAATTGAAACGGAGGGAGAAAGCACGATGCTTTTACATGGAATTTTGTTTTTTTACCCTTCATTATTACAATATGTTGAATAAAATTGTCATTATAATTAACTTTTACAAACTTCAGTATTTCCTTTTATTCAGTGTTCTGGATAGTTAAAGAACCCCTTCTTTTGAGAATTTTTACCTTTAAATTAATTAAAAAAACCTCATTATTTCCTCATTAAGAATGCAATAACTTTTTAACTAAAAAAACTTCTATTTGTTGTACGGTAACATAATAAAAGCAGTAAATCTCTTTTCAAAGTTTCCAAATTTTTATTCCCTTATTCCAATTCCCCAAGTTCACATTAGAAACGAGAAACATTTCAAAATGCACACTTTCTTGTTTTTTTCCGAATATATATATTAATATAAGATGCACACTTACAATTTTATTGCTTTGAATAAATATTTTGTACTGATCATTATGAGATTTCTATATATATGTGTGTACATATACAAAATATTTTTTATATATATACACTCCTTGTTTTCTTATTTTTAGGTAGGGGTGTTCTTATTCATCCCTCTGTGTGATGTACCCCTTGCTTTCCCTATGTCGTCTAGAATTCCCTTCTTTTTTCAGTGTGTATTTGAACTTTTTAGGAATTGTTTCTCTTTGCAGAATGTGCTTCCTGTCCTGACTGAACTGTGCCATGCACTAGACATGCAATCAACACTTGAAACTCTTGTTGAGGAAGGAAGATTCTCAAAGGTTCCATTCAACTTCTGATATTACTTAGGGTAGCTTGACATCTTGCGCATCCTCCCCCCTTTTTCTTTCTCTTCTCCCTAGTGATATTGTTCCTTCTTATGGCTTGTCGTTTTTGCTATATGAACCTAGCATGCATGCCTTTTCATAATGCTCAAACAATGAATTTGCAGGCATTTCAAGTACTATCAGAATATTTACAACTTTTGGACACACTTTCGGAGCTTTTGGCTGCACAAGAGATGAGCCGTGGTGTTGAGGTAACTTTTTACACTTAATCACCTAGTTTTCTCCCTTCCTCTCCCTTGTTGTTTCTTTTGTCATCTTTTCTTGTGGTGGTTTTAGACCTTTTGGATATGTGAACAACTTGATCATGATCTTTGATATTCTCAAAATTTTTGTAGGTTTGGTTAGGGAAGACTCTTCAAAAGCTGGATTCCCTTCTATTAGGAGTGTGCCAGGATTTCAAAGAGGAGAATTATTTAACTGTGAGTGAATCAGCCTTCTTCACTTTATAAATTGGTAAAATATCATTATATTTATTTTCCATCCAGGGTACCGATCGGTAAGTGGAGAGAGGATGAGGAGAGACAACTTTCTGTATTCAAAATCTTTTCTGTATATGCTTTTCTCTCATTCTTCATTACTTCTTTTCCCCCTTCGTTCTGCTCTGTAAAAGCACAAAGAATTAACTGGTCTTTTTGATTCCGTGAATTACTAAAGTTGGCTAATGTCTTGAAATTTCTGTAGAAGTTCTCTCTCTCTCTCTCTGTCTCTCTCTCTCTTTCTCTCACTCACTCACTCACTTGCCCACTCACTCAACACACTTTGATTCTAGGTGGAATATGCACTACCTTAATGAGCCATTTGGTAGAAGGGATGAGGATAATAATCCGGAGATAAAATATGGGATTATTTCATCTCATGTTTTGTTATGAATTTTGATCCCGCCATAAGAAACCCAGGGTTATTTTATACCACAATTGTGGTATTATTTTTACATCACATTCCATGTGATAACAATCTCGGGACAAAACAATCAAATGAAAAAGATGCCTTTCTTCATTTCAAAAAAAAGGTCCTTTAAGAAGGCCAAGGTTAAAATTGGAAACAAAAGTCATTCCAAGTTTATCTAGTACCAAGCACAAACACATGTTTTATGTTATAATTCGTATATCCCATTTTTATCCGGTGAACCAAACATCGTACAAAAGAACATATCCACTAAATTATCCCATAATAGTTTAATCCTAGTTTATGATCCCCACATTAGTATTTTTTTCTCAAACCAAATGACTACTAAAGGTTATTGCTTCAATTGCTATTGGGTTTAGAACAAATTCACTTATAATAAAACTTTTCAGTTTGACTGGAGTACATCTTTTTCTCTTCTTTGAAATAGTGACTCTGGTTTTATTCTTCATTGTTTTGTTTGTACTGATCTCAGGTAGTTGACGCTTATGCACTAATTGGAGATGTCACTGGCCTTGCTGAGAAGATACAAAGTTTCTTTATGCAGGAGGTTCTATCTGAAACCCACTCTGCATTGAAGACTACCGTACAAGAGGTGTGTTGTATTCAGTTTTGGGGGATATATGGCTAAAGTACTAGGTTTACAAGGAATAGAATTAAGCTTAGTTTGCATGCCCTTTTCGCTGGAGGAGATTTGAAGAGCATTGAGTTTTTATTTTATTTGTTTAAAGACAGCTCCTCTTGTTGCAGGATCTGGATAACAGCAATGTGCAAACTTCTAGGTATTTTTTTCATGCCTTTTGACTTCCTCCACTAATTGTTGTTTTCTTCTCTCTCTCTTGATTTGTCATTTGTCTCCCCTTTTTTCAGGCTCACATATAGTGATCTGTGCACCCAGATACCTGAATCCAAGTTCAGGGAATGCTTGCTAGCAACACTGGCTGTACTTTTTAGGTTGATGTGTTCATATCATGCAATACAGAGCTTCCAGCCCGAGGATAAGGTATGTTCAGTGATGATTAATGTTACTTCATGACACCTTTTAACTGCTTCATGTATGCCTTAGGTCCAAAGTCCAAACGTATATGTTCATGGATACTAAGATATACCTTGTAATTGTTCCATCTCTGCATGGCATTGTTTCCTCTGTACTTGTGTCTCTCTTGGGAATCATGGTGCACCATACCAAGTGTTAAGCTTCTCTTGGGAATCATGTGACCAGGAGGTCACGGGTTCAAGCCTTGGAAACAGCCTCTGGCAGAAATGCAAGGTAAGGCTGCATACAATACACCATTGTGGTGGGGCCCTTCCCCGGACACCGCACATAGCGGTAGCTCTAGTGCACCGGGCTGCCCTTTTCTTTTTTTTTTTTAAAACTAGTTCAAAGTAATCAGTTTAGCTGCAAAGCATAGAAGAGGTCACTTTTTCTCAAGGTTTATGCCTTTCTATGGGTAATGTCATCTTTTCTTATGATGGCAATTTTGTGTGGGCAACACCCTCTTTTCTATTTTCTAATATTCCATTACTTCACTTTACAAGTTTCAAGATTTGCTTGCTATGTGATACTGTTGGTTTTTGACTTCCTGAGCCTGAGTTATCAAGTTGCGTGAATACTTATCCGGTTATCCGTTTTCTCCCTGTAGAAGGTTCATGGTTCTGTCAGGTTGTACCTAAAAATGGAATATTTATGATGAAGTTCAGTAGAGAAGCTTGTGCAGTATGATTTTGATACATGCTTGAATTTTAGATAGTAATTAAGTAGACTATTATGTCTGAACTGCATTGGAATAGCTCAAGTCTGCAGAGCACTTGCTTAAAAGTAGCAGTCTGCCTTTCTTTCTGTTTCCTGCTGATGTATCAACTAAAGGTTAAAGATATAAGACTGGAGATGGTCGATACATTAACCAAATTTTCTTGTGATTGACAACAGGAAGATACTTCACCAAGCACAGAGAGAGCATTAACTTTATCCTCTGTTGAAGACCTGCCAACTACTTCTGTTGCTTCATCGGACACTGCCATATACGGTCCATCCAATATAAATGATAGGGTTGAAGAGGCAAGGGATGATGGAAGTACAGCGTCAAGCAGTGGATCCCCTTGGTTTCAGCTGAGGAAAGATGCTACGACCTTTGTTTCACATACATTACTTAGAGGTCGAAAGAATCTTTGGCAACTTACGACAAGTCGTGCAGCTGTCTTGCTTTCTTCACCGGCTATTCATTCAGCTAGCATCCATCAATTCTTAATAACTTATGAAGATTTAAACATTTTTGTACTGGCTGGAGAAGCCTTTTGTGGAAGTGAAGCAGTTGAGTTCAGGCAGAAAGTGAAATCTGTTTGTGAAAGCTATTTAGCTGCTTTCCATCGGCAAAATATATATGTAAGTTAGATTTATACATGGGTTTATACCAGTATTATGCAGAACTGCCCCAGGGTGGGGGATGTGAGTTGTAATGAAGGGTCTAATAATTTCATGTTTGTGATTGATTTTTGAATTTTATGGTAAGAGGTAATGCTTTTGGTTGAGATTTTATTAAGCTGCATGTGTATAGAATAATAGCCCTGTGAATTTGGTGTATGGCTGGGTATTTCTCTTGCTTGAAAGAATAACTTGTGGAAGTTTGTGACAAAAGATATGGACTTCTACAGTGTGTCGAAGATATTTGTTACACCCTCAATTTTACATGTAATGTTTTTTGTCATTTGCGTAAAACATAATTGTTCAAACTTTTACTTGCCTGTGAGTGTCATTTCTGCAAGTTCATCCATGAAAGCTCATCTTAACTAGCAGTCAATCATATTTTAATTTGTTAGACTTGTAATGACAGTGAAAAATTGTGCTTGATAATCTTTGTACTCAACCTCAAATTCATGAAATTGTTCATATTTAATAACATAATCACTAGAGACCCTTCATTTTCTGGAAACAGAGTTATCCTATCTGTGTTTTGTACCCTCTGCTTGATAAGATTTTAAAGATCTTTCCTAACTCAGGCTCTTAAGATGGTGCTGGAAAAGGAGAATTGGCTGATATTGCCACCGGAGACAATAGAAGTAGTAAGCTTCGCAGGGCTTGTCGGTGATGGAGCAGCCTTGATAGTTACATCTGAGACCTCTCCGAATGCTCGACCGCTGCAAGTAAGTAAGTCTGTACATCCTATCCAGACTGACTCCTCTAAGAGGAATGGATTTTCAAGTTGGCTTAAGGGTGGAAATCCATTTATGCCAAAACTAAATGGTAGTTCGAGGGTGTACATGGAATCTTTTTTGCCTAATGGATCTGCAATGCAAGAAAGTGGAAACTCCAATGAAGATTCTTTGAGAAACAGTGATGTAAATCATGTCAATGGGAATACTAATTTATCGGAAGATGAAAATGAAGATCTTCATGCTGATTTTATTGATGAAGATAGCCAACTACCTAGCCGGATTTCTAAACCTGGTCATTCAAGAAGCCGTTCTTCACATTGGAGCAATGACCAAATAAAAGAGCAAACAGGATCATCACTTAGCCTCCTGAGGTAAATACTGGTCATACTTGGATATGCTGCTGCTGATGATGAAAAATTCTGTCAAGCTGAATATAAATGTAACGCAGGTCATTGGATAAATATGCGAGGCTGATGCAGAAGTTGGAGATTGTTAATGTTGAGCTTTTTAAGGTACTTTTATTGCCTTTAGATGTCATTGATCTCCAATTAGATATTTGTTCTGTCTGGTGATTTGCTTTCATGTTCTTTTCGTCCTCTTTACAAAATATGATCTCCTCAACAGGGATTTTGCCAATTGTTTGGAATCTTCTTTCACTTCGTATTTGAGATCTTCGGTCAGCACGGTGTTCATCCTAATGGGAAGGCCGTGACTGACGCTTTGTCTTGTAAGTATTTTGTTCATTCAAGTCCTCCAACACTCTCGAAAGGAATTACTTAGGATTCATTCTTCTATTGCATTTTTTTCTTTTTTAAATCTTTACCTCATTCACTTTCTTGTGTATTAAAAATTTGGCATAATACATAGATAGACACCTTTACACTCTTAACTGTGAGCATACACATCTAGACACCTCAACTTATCTCCACCGTGTCTAGTGGACACTCGACTCTAACGTGGCACATAAGTTTTGTACATGTCTAGATGATTATTTTGTAGTTGGAGTTCTAAACTGTCCACAGTGGAGACGAGTTGAGGTGTCTAGATGTGCATCCTCAAAGTTAGTGTTTAGTTACTAGTTCAGGCCAAGCTAAGGTGTCTTTCTATGTATTATGCCTAAAAATTTTGTCTGCATTTTACCTTTATAAAACCCCCTTTCCCCCTTATGGTCCCAGATAGGCTGAAGACTGCATTATCACGAATAACACAAGATTGTGATCAGTGGATGAAACCCCAGTCTCAGTCATTTTCTTCCTCTTCTCCCTCAAGCTCATCATTTTCGCACATGGATGTCATGCCTACCAGCCCACCAAGTCACTTAAATGGTGCTTCTCTGGGACTGAAGGTACTTACTTCTGTACAAAAGTATGCTTTATGGGATACATTTTCCCCAAATATCTGGTCCGCTTTTGTGAGACGATTGTACTTGTACTGGTACTGATACTTGTTTGGTCATTGACCTTTCTACTCAATTCATTGTTTGTGGGTTGGATGTTCTCGTGAGAACACAATTGACCTTTTATTTCATGTCCATCTTAAAAATCCATATTGCTGTCCGACATTTGGCGTGTCTTGATATATATATATATACACACACACTTTACCTTCCTTGCCACTATGTTTAAACTGCTACAGGCTTCATTTTACCTTGAATTGTCAAATGAATCGCAACGAGTAATGGTGTGTTACAATTTATTTCTCTGATGTAGTCTTTCCTCATAAAGAGCTCAAAATCATGAAAGGTTATTGGTTTGGAATCAGAGTAATCTATCTAAATAAATGGTTATAAAAATATCATATGTTCTTGGGAGAATACAACTGATGTGCTTACACTTTGGTTCTGGTAATTTCTTGTCCATCTTAAAGCTTCATCATCAATTTGTGATATTTGGCATGTCTTGATTTGAATGCTTCACCTTTCTTCCCAATATGTTTATATTACTGCAGGCTTCATTTTACCTTAAATGCTTAAATGGGTGACAATGAATAATGATGTGTTACAATCTACTTTCTCCATCTGTGTAGTCCTTTCCTCATCAAGATCTGTAGAGCATGAAAAGTTATTGGTTTTGGTTTTGAAGCAGTTAACTAAATTTATAGCTTTAGAAACTTTATGGAGTTAAGGATGCCATCTATTAGGCATGGTGTCAAGGGGGTTTTGGTCAGTGGCGGACCCAGGATTTAAAGGTTGTGGGTGCTTTAATGTAGCTTAAAAATTTATTAAACAGTGCAGCATAGCTGTAGGGATTTGAACCCAGGATGGGACACACGAAAGTTATATCTAAAGCCAGAGCACCCAGCCACGTTTTTGATCTCTGGGTGTTTTTTTTTATATTATACCATTTTTTCACTGTTTCTTATATAATTATACCTATTCTACGTCGAGTTTAGTGGGTGCCGGAGCACCCAAAAAAAACATGTGGGTCCGCCCCTGGTTTTGGTTATCTCCTTCTCCAGATTATACCTGATTCAGTTTAGTTCTAGAACTACCAAACATAATCTTATTTGTTTTTTAGGCTGCTAGAAATATTTGAAAACTTTTTCAGCCATATTGTCTGATGCTAACCTCCTTCAGTACAATTATAAATACTGCCTTGCCAAAGCTAAACCAAGTTTCAAATCCCCAACCCTCAACTTGAAAAATATGAAG
Source organism: Capsicum annuum (assembly GCF_002878395.1). Classification (NCBI taxonomy): domain Eukaryota; kingdom Viridiplantae; phylum Streptophyta; class Magnoliopsida; order Solanales; family Solanaceae; genus Capsicum; species Capsicum annuum. The sequence goes on along the minus strand of NC_061121.1, from coordinate 231,098,734 downwards.
TTCAACAACAATCAATCAGCTGTACCTCAATCAAAAATTTGTTGGGTTGGCTAAATGAATCCTCTGTATCCATTTTGGGTATTCAGGTTCATTTTGTTTAAATAATAAATAATTTCTCTTTTATACTAGCAGGAGGTTCTGCCCCAACGCTTTGGTTTAGGGGTGAGAGCGTGTAACATGATGTGTGGGTTAGGGACACGTCACGGATTCGAACTGTGCTGCAGAGAAAAACCTGGTATTTAAGCAGAGAAGGGTAGAGGGATGGAGCTATTATCTATTGAGCTTCAAAGCACAACTGGTGCGTGGGAATTTCTAGGTTATTAAAAACATACTATCAGGAGGTTCTGTAAAACTAGTGTTCTGCAAATCTTAAACTTATCACACAGATATACAGGTCTCGAACTTGAGTAACAAGGCTCCTAAATGACACCAAACCTAGTGTAAGTGTGAAGCCTGAATATCAACTATATTAACAGTCTATATAAATGGATGAACATTAGGTGTAATTAACATGTTTTTCCATATGGATTCGGTAGTTTTGCATGTCGGCGAAGGCCTGCTTATTTGCTTTACATAATGTGTTGGTCTTTCATGTTCTGACCTTATCCTGGTAGCTGGCAATAATTCACCGACGCTTACCACGCTCGATTTTATTCAGCAGATGTCTTATTAAATTTTGAAGTAAAGCTGGAATTATAGCTAGATACATACCAAACTCTGTAATTTCTTGAGCAGTACTACCAACCTCTTTAATTGCATGCAGTAATTCAAGTGTACTCAGGCTTTCTATTATGTGTGATTCATGAGCTAATATAAAGATGTTCTCTATCACTGTATTCTTGTACCTTCCCCTTCTAATTTCATGGTTAGTAATTGGAATTTGATGATATATATACTTTGCAAATAAGATCTTTCTCAGTGTAGCTTCTTATTTAATGTTGATAACTGTCTAACTTTTAGAACAGAGAGCCGTTTGTGATAGATAAGGTAAATGATAAGTTCCTTTGCAAAAGGGGCTTTGACGCATTAGTCAAATTCGTTGATCTGTTATGGAAGCTCTCACCAATGCCAATTTGTACTTTCCATTCTGAAGCAACTTATGGCTAAATATGATATATCCCCTTGCTTATGTTTGAATCCCACAATGGTCGAGCATATCAGCTGTTGTCTTCTTATATTTTTTCGATCTAGCTTTTGGGATCAAGTTAGGCCCTAGATTTATTTTCTTAGCATAGTAGTAACCAGTCAGACAGGTTCTAGATCCAAATATTTTATCCCTCTATTATTTCCACGTGCTTGACCCAAGAAGAAAAAAAGAAAAAGAGAATCAGATCAGTATGGCGTATTAAAAAATTAAAGTATCCCATCTCTAACAATTTAAGCTATGGAGGGGCATTTTATTTTTAATGAGGGGCTTGTTAAAAAATAAAAAGTATCCCATCTCTACCAGTTTAAGCCTTTAATGCAATTCAAAAGGGTCTTAGAAGTGTATGGACTATGGTCTTGTTTGCCTTGAACAAGCCCAAGGTTCACTTTCTTAACTTCTTTGTTTAAATCTCTTCTTTTGGTAGGATTATGTCATTTTTATTGGATAAGTGTGAAACAATCTCTAAGAAAAACCACAAAAATCTCTTGTGAAAGCATTAGGGATGTAATTTTTATTTTTCCTTCCTTAAGCAGAATGCACGTCATCTGCAGATTGTCCTAATGTGCAGCTATTTTATTTAACAGTTGAATCTTTGATTGTGTTGAATATCTATCAATATTGTGCTGCAGGAAAGATGTGCAGGGGCTGACACTATGTATGTTGTTGCTCGGTTATTGCATAGATCTAAAGCACATCTTCAGTCAATGCTTCGAAATAATGCTGCACTGGTTGAGGATTTCTATGTGCATTCGGTATGTCTCTTTCAGACTCTTCGCCTGTTGAAAGATAATTTCCTTGTAATTGTCTTAATCGTTGATGTATCTAGAATTTTGTAGTGAGCTATTGCTTCACTCTGTATGGAAGAGTGGTGTGGGTTTCTTATCAAACTAGCATGACCACACAAAAATGATAGCTATGGTACCATTTAATGTACAAATGAATAGAAAGGGTACATAAGCAAGTGTTTAGTTGGTTCTTCAATATGTTTATATGTTCTAAAGTGATGAAATTTTGTTGACTGTGTCAGAGTTGATCAAGGGCATGCTTTCTTTACAATGTTGTTTCATTTTCTACTTTAACTGTAGAACAGTTAAGTGAAGAAATGTTCCTTTCTTGTCTTTCATAGGTGGATGCTGTACCGGACCTTGTAGATCATATTCATAAAACGACTGCTAGGTTACTTCTCCACATAAATGGGTGAGATATATGTCCTTGCTCTATTATGTTTTGATAACTGGTTTACCTTGCTTTTATGGAGTTGAATGATATTGATTACTCACCCCCTTCTTTTATGGAGTTGTTGTCAATCATGATATCTGCAGTTTTATGCTTTCATTGTCTATATAGTTAAGGATTTTGGATGATGTTCTAATTTTTCATCATCTCGTCTCTTTGTTTTGCACTGAAATTTTAATAATGAATTTTGATGATTGGTTCACCCTTAGTTTGTTATACCTGAACATAAAGACCTAGACATGAAAGTTTTGGCAAAAGTGGGGATAGATGTGTAAGGTAACTAGATCTGCGAATTATAGGACAATAAAAGCCATAACAAAAATAGATAAAGGGAAGCACCATCCTTTCATAGGTTCCCAACATTACAGTTAGTAGATTCAGGAAGATTAAGGAAGCATCCAAATTGTTTAAGGGGCTCAAAGATAGTAGAACAAAATACTCCATTTATTCCATGCTATGTCACTATTTGGTTGGTTCAAAGGTTAAATCTAAGATGAATTTAAATTCTTAAAATTTGCCCCCGAGGCTTTGGTGCAGTCGTACGAGTGCAACACGTGATGTGTGAGCTAGGTGCACGTCACTAGTTCAAGCCCTCTCATAATAAAAATGTGGTGTTTAAGTGGAGAAGGGTTCGGTTATCAAAGAGGAAAAAAGATTATTGAAATTTGTTAAAGTTCTGTGGAAAAATATATCAGTGGGAACAGAGTCAAATATATTATGGCCTCTTAAACTAAAAAGTTTGTCATATGAATTGAGGAGAGTGAATTGAACATCGGAATCAAGTAGCAACTCTCCTCGTCTATACATCCCATTCCACTAATATTGTCATTGTGAATTTTTTTAACTATCTTCAAGTATTCAAATTCATGTAACTATTCAAATCTTTAACTTTTGATTGTGATGTTTTTTGATCAAACTGTGTATGCAAAGGTCAAATTGACACCTTGAACTCTGTGTCACTCAAAACTTCCATAATTGGAACTATTTAGCCTCTGTGAAGTGCCGCTTCAACTTATGTATCTTTATGCTTTCACTGTGATGCTGAATCCCTTTTCCCCTCCAAAAAAAATGAAGGAAATAAAAAAGTAACTTTTGGTCCCTGAAAAATGCAATACAACAACAACATACCCAGTAAATTCCCAGGAAAATGCAATAAAACTCATGAAAATAGTTGGTATATTTATGCTGAATACCAGGAAAATGAGAATCTCGAGATATGCCATTGCGGATCTGTCTGTTTGTTACATAAATGGAAGAATACATGGACATATTAGGAGGACTTATATTACTTGCCTGCGACTGAAACCCAGTACATGTTGGAACTTGGTTCATCAGTTATCTATATATTTGTTTTGAGTTGTAATTTTTTTTGGTTTCCAAATTAAATTTAACCTGAGTAGAAGTGCTTAAAATAATGTTGACTGGAACTATTTAAGCAGGTATGTTGATCGGATTGCCAATGCTAAATGGGAGGTGAAGGAGCTTGGAGTAGAGCACAATGGGTATGTACTGAAGTCTTCTTCCTTTCAGAATCCTTGGAATGGTTACTGAAATCTAGCCTTTATATGTTCTTCATCGTAATTGGGCTGTGTGGGGAAGTTTTCATGATTTTTTGGCCATCTAAGATGTCATGGCATTTTTGAGTAATTAAGTGCCAAAGTTTTTTTCTTCTTAAATTGGTTCCCAATCATGGGGTGGAAAGAGTATTTAATGTTGTAACAAAAAGGTCGAAGTCAGCACGATTTTGGATTTACTTGTAAAGAAACCCACTTTTGTTAATTAAAATTGGATATACAACAATATACCCAGTAAAATCCCACAAGTGAGGCCTGGGGAGGGTGAAGTGTACGCAGACCATACTACTACCTCGGGGAGGTAGAGAGGCTGTTTCCGAAAGACCCTCGACTCAATTGTTAATTTTAATTTGATATAATTAAATAAATAGAAGGGGAGCGTTGGAGTAACTGGTGAAGTTGCTACCATATGACCAGGTCATGGGTTCAAGCCTTGGAAATAGCCTCTGACAGAAATGCAAGGTAAGGCTGCGTACGATTCACCTTTGTGGTGGGGCCCTTCCCCGGACACCGCGCATAGCGATAGCTTTAGTGCACCGGGCTGCCTTTTTTTTTTTTTTTTTATAATTAAATAAATAAGAAAACAAATTGGGACATAGAGTGATTAAAGGTATTAAAAGACAAGGATTAAGAAGACATATGATGTCATGAAGGTCAATATAATCAGAAACATGATTTTATATCTATATCTTTTGGAGATGGAAAGTTTTCCCATAGTAGATACGTTAGTTTGTGGCTCCCTGATGTAGAAACTGAACATATAAATTTGTATTAAGTCTCTTCTTCTTCTTCTTCTTTTTTTGATGACTGTGGTGTCCGTAACAGCTTTCGCGCACCTCGACTAAATCCATGGGATGCCTCCCACCTCCCACCAGCAATAGGTATCAGGTAACTTTGCCCACCAAGGCTAAGACGGATGGGAGGAAATCACCTAGTGTTAAGTCTCTTCTTTTTCTTATTAGCTTGCAAGCAATTTCGATTCGTATTCAACTACGACCCCTGTTAAGTGAGTGGCAGCTAATACAGAGCTAACAAGCTCTCTTAAATGGAATGCTGATGTAGATACATAGTGGTCAACAGAAATTTGCGCTTCTCAACTAGCTGGGGATTGATACGTAGTTGCTGTTCTAAATTTGGTTCTCATTATAACCAAAAAAAGTTTTCTACTATTTAATTTCTTGGTAAATTTCACTCTGTTTGGCCACAATATACTGATCTTTTTCTCGAATTGACCATAAGTTTCCTGCTCTCACTCTGCACCTATCCAAAAAGATGTTTTGTCATTTGTTGCTAAAGTATCATCGATATTCATCCATGTGTCACCCATTCTAATCCACTTTTTGTGCTGCAGATATGTGGATCTTTTGCTTGGAGAATTTAAGCATTATAAAACAAGGCTTGCTCATGGAGGAATTCGGAAGGAGGTAATGACCACCAATTTTTAAAGAGTTAAAAATTGGTGACAAAATATCAAATATACTGCTTTCTCCGTCCCCCATACCCCACTTTGTGGGAACACACTGGGTTTTTTGTTGTTGTTGTTGTACTGCTTTCTCCGTCCAAAGACCCCAACTTATGTAGGCGGTGCTTGATCAGTTAGGGAATTTTAAGAAAAAAGGGGAAGACTTGTGAAATTATGGTCTAAAATAAACATGTGTGCTATATATCATTAAGGGTAAAATTGGAAGTTTAAAGTTAAATTGTTTCTAAATAAGGACGTATCGTATTATTTTCTGGGACAAACCAAAAAGAAAAGCATGACACATAAATTGGACAGCTGGAGTAATATTCAGCAGCTACTCAAACATTTTGCATGAATATTATCTTACTCTTTCGTTAGACTCTGGATAATCAACTTTCATTCTCCTTTGTAGCTAGATCATTCATAGTCATTTCTGAGATCATAAGTTCATTAGGGAAATTAGGATAAATACGTGGGGCCCGCAATATTTCATATGAAACTGAGGTCATGGAACTGTTAATTCTCTATTATTTGCAAATAAAGTTTGCTCCTGCACCAAATAATTGCTTGTCAATTCCCTTTTTGCTTCTGCTGGTTGAAGAGCCACAATACTGAGGGTGGTGATCTCCTTGTCTAGAAAGGATTGGTGATGAACTGATCTCAAGATTGTTTGTTCAACAATCTTTCATTGTCAAAAAAAAAAAAATGAACTTAAGGGAAAAAACTGCAAACATGGGACGCTGAATGTTCTTGCTATACCGTGATTAAAGGTGTATAGTTATGCGGGATACCTACTCCGCGTGTATTGAAATGGATACAGAGTATGTGTAGAACATTTTGAATTGCTGAAAGTTTCTTCGGCATATCTAAATCTGGATTTGTGGGGATAATGGACTCATTCAATTTGAAGGTTTTTTTTTTGCGAATCCTCTTGAATTGATGGAGTTTGTCTTAACATGGTTGAAACGCGTGTTTTTTTCAGTTCATGTTTGATTAGGTGTCCTGCCGTGACCACCTAAACTAAGATTATAATGTAAGGTTCCTGTTACTTTCCACTCTATGGGTTAAAACGTATTCATCAATGCATGGCTTGAAATTACCTTTATGCTAGAGATAGATGAAAGAAAGAGAAAAATTGCAATTTGCTTCTAACTGTTCCCTTCTAATATATCCAGGTCCAAGATCTCCTCTTAGAATATGGAGTTGATAATGTTGCTGAAATTCTCGTTGAAGGACTTTCTCGGGTAAAGAGGTGTACTGATGAAGGACGAGCTCTTATGTCATTAGATCTTCAGGTTTCAACTTACCATCGAGGATTTTCTTTTGCTTCCGTCTCTACTCTGCCTGCTCTAAATTCCAAATGAAACAAAGTTTAATCTCGATTTTGTTTCAGGTATTAATAAACGGCTTGAAGCATTTCATTTCTGTAGACGTGAGACCTAAACTACAGATAGTTGAAACATTCATCAAGGTCAGTATGAGGGGGCTTGCAACAGTGAATAATCTCAAGAAATATACGATTTCATTGTTTGCTTCTTGCATCAGTGTCTTACCTACATCACATTTTAACTATCATTACTAACCTCCCCGTAAATTCATTGAACAGGCCTACTATCTTCCAGAAACCGAGTTTGTCCACTGGGCCCGTGCTCATCCGGTACAGAAAAGCTTAATTGTAAAATCTAGTTAGTGTTATTATGATAACGTACTAAGAAGTTTTGTATTTTTCAAATGTTGCAGGAATACAGTAAAAGTCAGATTGTTGGCCTGATCAACCTAGTCTCTACAATGAAAGGCTGGAAGAGGAAAACCAGGTTGGAAGTGTTGGAAAAGGTCGAGTGATTTTGTACTCGGGGGCACGAGTAGGAATGGCAAATGGGCGTGCCATATTTTCATCGACTAATTTTGGCGCTCTCAGCGGTGAGTATTACGCATGTTCAGTTTTGCACTATGGTTTCTTTTCTTTTTTTTCTTCTTTTCTTGTTTTTTTTTTTTCGTGTAATTGATGTAAATCGGGCTGTCACGTTATGTCCAGATTGTTGTAACGCGATTATTTGAAGGTTGTAAATTTATTCTCATTTGTGTAACTAATAACACTGTCCTTTCCAGTGCATATCAAATGTAAGGATGAATTCTTGTAGTACCAAATAAAGTATATATATTAGCAAGGATGAGTTCACAGTGAATGTATTTTGTTCAAATACAAGTGTTCTTTCTCCTTATTGCAGTTGGTATTTGAAAAGTGATCCTGAAATTGAAAACATGGATCTCGAGCTTAATTCAACCGTATTGCATGAAGAATTTTTTAAGATAACATATAAAAAAACAACTCATTACCTAAGACAATGTAAGAGATCTAAAGACCTTGTACGTTCGTGATTTCTTTCTCTTTTCCGGGTAGGCTATCAAATCGGGTCATGTATTTTAAATATATGTCAGTTACATCCCGTATATGTATTTGTTTTTCCATTTTTCTTAAATGTTTCTGCTCATGCAATGAACCCCCATCGGGGGGAGTGAAATAGAACATGAAACCGTAAGCTCCCAAGCAGTGAGAGGAGCTAGGGTTCTAACCGCGTGCCTGTTGAAGAATGAGCTGGCGATTCATAGGTAATGGCTTGGTTAAGGAAATCCATCGGAGCCATAGCGAAAGCGAGTCTTCATAGGGCAATATGTCACTACTTAGGGACCCGAACCTAGGTGATCGATCCATGACCAGGATGAAGCTTGGGTGAAACTAAGTGGAGGTCCGACTCGATTGATGTCGAAGAATTAGCGGATGAGTTGATAGAAAATGGGCACGACTCCCCCTCTCCCTGTTCTACTGTCCAATTAGGTCGGTCGTTCCAAGTTTCGAAATTTGTGTTGGATATGACTATATCCAATCGGATTTGATCGTAACTTTGAATTTAGATGGCAACGTACTGTATTGCCGCTGGGCCGGGAAAAAGGGGGATAGTGAACCTTCAGCCAAGAGGTTAAGGTTGCTTGCTAACTCTCAGTCACTTGCTAGAAGGAAGTTCAGCTTGATTGTCGGGGGTAATTTTAGACATTTTTGTTTGAAGTTTAGTCATACGTTAAAAGAACTTCAAATTTTTTTGTCCAAATTTAAAATTTGAGAGGGCTAACCCTAGAAATTTTTTACTTGTCTCCCAATTATATAAACTCATTATTTAAATTCACTTATGTTTCTAGGAGTATATTAAATTGTATGAATCTTTTTCATGTTAACCAAGTTAGTATAAACTCAAATTTCATTCTTTTTTAAAAAAATAAATTTTTATCAATGAAAAAATTTTCCCTCATTACATTTGGTTAAAAATAAAATCAACCATTTTTCTTGAAACAATGCCTCCTAGTGAAAGAAAAATGTATATACGTCGATCCCCTTTAAAAAATTTATCAATTACACATTGTCTAACCAAATAATCACGGTGAGCATAGACAAAATATACACGAATAATTGAATTAGACATAACTGTAAGAGAAATAAATAAAATATTCTGGAGAGAAAAAAAAATCTCAACATGAATTCAATTTCTGAAACAAATTTATTTCTATATTTATTTTTCACCTTTAATTGTTGGAATTTCTATTTATTTATTTTTTTGAAATTGCTGGTGATTGTGTGATGCTAGCAACCATATCTAATGCCACACAAGGTTGATCAACTGGTACCTGTATATAAATAATAAATAAATAAATTATTTTGTCATATATTTCTATATATTCTGGTACAAATATAATAATACAAAATAATTGCATGTGATATGAAGATATATAAATTTAATCCATGCTGCCAGTACAAATTAAATATTATAATAATGTTATGATACGTTTAACTTTACGTGACGTAATTTGATTCAAATATGAAATTTAACCTAGAGTTTGTGAAGGAAAAAATAAGAAAAGAGAAAGGACAGCTAGATATACTAAAGTTTTTACTGTGCGTAGGGTTCGGAAAAGGATCGGGCCATGAGGGTACATTTCTACAAGAGACTGTTTCCACAAGTTGAACCCTTGACCTCCTGGTCACATGATAATAACCTTATCACATACTCGAAGACTTCCTTTCTGTCACGTAAAGTGAAACGAAAAGATAATATATTGTGCGCAAACTGAATCGAATACAACTTGTTGTCAAAAACTTAGAAAACATTTACTATTTTGAACACTTTACCACCTCTAAGTTAGGTACCATACTTGAATGACACTACAAAGGAAAGTAGGAGGGAACTTGTGATAACAACAAAATTCAATTAAATACTGTGTGGTGACAATTTATATTGTGATTATGAAAGTGACAATTTATATTGTGATTATGAAAGTGACATTTCAATAATTATATTATTTATCCTATTGAACTACTAACATGTCACAATAGTTACTTATTGTTCGTAGGTAATCTTAAATAGTATTTCAAGTGTCCACATGTAATTATACTTTTATACAATTTTTTTCCTTCTTTATCTTTTTTAGCATGTTCTAAAAATAATATTACTCTTTGTATCCTAATTTATATTCTTTCGTCTTAATTTAGGTGGTGTGGTTAAAATTTTGAGAGTAAATCAAATTTTTCTTTGATCAAAATTTTTTTATTTTAAATATTTTGATTTATAGTACCTTTTTACGTAGTTTTAAAATATAAACATCTTATTTCAAAAACTTAAAGTTCTACGTTCGAGTTTACAGTCAAAAGTTTAAAAGTTTGAATCTTGAAATTTTATTTTTATCACATAAATTAAGACAGAAGGAGTATGTAATAATTTGATTCCAAGAGTCAAATTAAACTTAAACATATTTTAAAAAAAAAAAAAATAGAGCTAAAATTACATATTTGAAAACTATGAAAGGAAACACAATAAATTACAATAGTTAGCAATTAAAAGTATGTTAAAAGCATACGAAAAAATGGTTAAAGAACAATTCATTCGACTCTCATGATCTGAACATCGCGTCACATAAATTAGGATGAAAAAAGTATTTTACTCACACCACAAATTTTAAAAATAAAAAAATTTAAACTTCGCATTTAGTCAAATAGTATCACATAAAAGTATAATAAGTTTGAGAGGAACTTACAAAATGGCCAGCACCAAGAATCCAATAAAAGTGTAGATTCTTATATGATTTAGTGAAAGCTTTAGTAACTTTGTCACCTCCACAATAAATTGGATTTCTTTCTATATTCAAGAAAGTTTTTAAACCTTCCCACCTGTCATTTTGAATTATTATAATGAATGAACAAAAATAACCATTCAAATAAATTGAAGGGAAAAAAAAAATATCAAACTAAAGGACATAGTTAGGTCAAGAGAAAATTATACACTACTTTTTAGGTTTTTTTAATTTTGGTATTGGTTTTGAAATCTTTGATTTTGTGTCGAGAATTTATCAAAAATAATTTTTAAAGCTACGTATATTTTTTTTTTTTCAAATTCTATTTGTAAGATTAATATATTCTGTATCTTATTGTCATTTTGAAACTCGCCTAAGATGATTTCGTGCTAAAAAGTTTTGAGTTTGAGCTATATGCTTTGATCCCACATATTAGTTATTTTTGCTAATTAAATTTGATTTAGTATAGGCGAAATGATCAAATAGATCTTGTACTAGTCTGAATTATTAATTTGTTATTGTTTTCTTCTTTCAAATCCAAGTTTACTATTTCAATTATTAGATTGTTAATTAAGTGTGAGGAGTTTAAGATAAATATAAATGATAATTCAGGCAAATATTATTATGACTCGATTGTTAATAATTTTTCCTTTTTAGGTACAAAAATCTCTTAAGACATACCCAAAAAGCACTAAAAGACAAGCATGCATCAATAAAAAGTGAAAATTATTCAAAAAATAAATAAAAAAATTTATTACTTACTTTAGTTTTCCAACCCATGCTTCTGTTCCTTTAGTGGCACAAATGAGATCAAGCTGCAAAAATACATTTTCCAAAACAAACAAACAAAAAATTATAAAATTGTAACGATTCTGATTCAACTGTTAATGTGTTATATGCTTTGGGTCTAAATGAGAACAAATTTATCCTTTGAGTTTTAACTCAAAAGACGCCTCGGCGATTAATATATTCTGAAGTCAATTTCTAGAAGATTCGTAATTTTTTTCTTTCATTCCGATGTAAGATTCGTTATAGGAGTCACAAAAAAACAAAAAAAAACTCAAATTGATATTTTGAAGCATATATTTTTCTTCCTATATTTCACTTTTTAATTATCATGCAGAAACATAATAATATGGGTGTCAATTTATAAAATTTGTTGAAGGACCTACTTGCCCATTATACACAGTCACATTCACTCCTTTTGCCAATAATTCATCAACCTGCACATTAACACAAAAATAAATAAATAAATAAATAAATAAATAAAAATTCAAAAATTGCACAAAATAAAATAAAATAAAATAAAACTTTAATCCTCCTCATAAAAAAAATTATGTTTCAATATCGAATTATTAGTAGAAAATAGTGCACACTCACTTATTTAAAAAGTCGTTATTGTAATGATAACATCCTGAAATTTCACCTATGAAACTCAAAACTAACCTCATCGATTCTTGGCTTCATAAAATCGCCTTTTAGGACACTAAAAACCGAATCAGACTGTCCTCCCCAACTACAAAATGAAACCAAAAAAAAAAATAAAAAATCAGTATTTCATCTTTTTCTTTCTTTTAAAAATAAACAATAAATATAGCAAAAAAAAATTTTAAAAAAAAATTACCTAATATTTTGTGGAATAATTTTCAATTTTTTTCTTATAACACCATTCATTAAATTATCAAGATCATCATCACCACCAGGATTAATTCTAGATGATTGTAAATATCTTGAATATCTCTTCATTCCAATTGATTTTGATAATTCAGAAGATGTTAATGATAAAGGGTCCATTCCAGAATCCAACAAGAAATTGTAGAAATCCTGCAATTAATTTAAATTAATAAGTGTTTTAAAGTTATATGCGCTGATAATATAAAAAAAAAAAACATATTTACATAATCAGATCACTTATAAAATAAAATAATATACCACAGAATTACTGTAATTGCTTATGATAGCTTCTAATTCACTCCATGAATCTGTTGCAGCTTCAAATTGGCCAGCATCAATTTGTTGCTTTATTTTTTTAGCTACACTATTTTTAAAAAATTAAAAAAAAAAATTGTTAGATAATTGAAAATGTAATTCACGGACAAAAATAAAAAAATAAAAAATATTGAACCTGTTTGATTTTTGTAGGGCATTCCAATCAATTCTTGACATATCTTTCAGAAGAGGACCCCATGAAAACTGCAGTTTAATTTCCAAAAAATATTAAAAATAAATAAATTGACATTTCAAGGTTTAAACTTTACTTTAAAGGGATATAATAAAGTTGAAAAAAAAAATTGTAGCAATAAATTCAAAATTCCTTACCACAAAATCTTCAGGTGAAATCCAACTATCACCCAATGCCACTCCTATAATAATTTACAATAGAATAAATATTTATAACATAGCCACATCATGATAATATATAAAAATAAAAATAAATATGTTTTTAATGTTATTTAGCAAATACAAGATAACCCTTTTTGGATAATTGCATTCACCAAAATATAAAAAAAAATTAAGTAACATACATCGACAGTGTAAATATTAACATTTGATAATAAGTTATTTTCTTAATATTATACTTTATCATGAAAAAAAATATATGTATGATTTAATTGTGTAGATCATTTCAAGATAAAATAGTACTATAGTCAACCTCTCCAATAACATTCACTATGACATCAGAAAAGGGTCATATTTACCCTTCGTCATACTTTTCTAATATACTTGCCTTTATTCTCACTTTCATTAGCCTACGTGACGTCTACGTGGCTATAATTCTATTACAATTCAAAATTTATTTTCTATTACATGGCGACTTCTCTGTTATATTATACGATAGCAGATTCAGGATTTAGGAGTCGTGAGTGCTCGTGACATTCGAACGCACATATTGACGCTCAATGGTTTAAGGTTCCGCCTGAAAATCAGAGCACTCAGCTATCTTCTTGATTTTCTGAGTGCTCTTTTTGAAGCCTATATACCAACTGCATCGGATTAAATGGGTGCCCGAGTACCAAAAAAATATATATATAAGTCCGCCGCTGATATTATATGTTCTCTGTAACATTATATACAGAAAAAACGACGGGGTTTAATTGTTAATACCTCCAAGTTTGAGCTTCAATTTGCCAGATTGAATAGCTTTGTGGGCTGAAAGTGCAAGAGTAACAGCAAATTTTCCTCCATATGATTCAGCTACTATATATAAAGGACTTTGTTGCAAACTTTGATTTCTATTGAAAATTTCAATTAATAATGTAGTCAAATCTGTTGCTGCTTCCACATCTGTCTTCACAAATAATTTATTGTCCTCCACAAAACTATATCCTGCTCCAACTGGATTGTCCTATATTTAATCCAAAAAGATTGTTATATTGGTAAATTCATGATTTGAAGTTCGTCAATTCAGTAAATACATAATCATATTATTGATTTTATATGAAATTTTCTAAAAATACGTAAACTTTAATTTCGATCTATTACTTCATGAATCTTCTTTATTTCATCGCAAATACACTATTTTGACCCTCTACATGTATATACGCGCCACAAATGCATGAAAAGGCAAAAATTAATTTTTTTGACCAATTAAAAGCTGTCAAGTGTAAATAATTTAATATATAATTTATATATTTTTTTAAAATTAATAGTTATTTATTTTTTAAAATTATTTCATATGGTGGGTTGGGAGAAGAGGAGGGTGATAAATTAAATAAAAAGAAAAAAATTTATTAAAAAACAAATAAAATATAAAATTAAAAATATTTGACACGTGGCAGCACCTAATTGGTGCGTGCGTTCACTTCTCTATTGTGACTGAGATTTAGCAAAAAATGATGTATTTGCAACGAAATAAAAAAGAATCGTGGTGTAATAGGTCGAAGTTAAAGTTTAAGTGTCTTTTTGCAAAACTCGGACAAAATCACGGAGGTAATTATGTATTTACTCTTATAATAACAACATATTCATTTAGTGTGATTGCATAAGTAAATAAAGTGCACACAAGTTTTATCTTATCTTGTGTGAGGTAGAGAGGTTCATGATATATTCTCGCTCGGTGTAATCGTATTATGTATAAGCAGTTCGAACTAAAAGAATATTGAGTTAAGTTGAATGTGCAGAACTCATCCTCTACTTTTAATCTTAAAGGTTGAGCACAAAGTAGAAGAGGATTCGGATAATGAACCTTCTTTCGCTCGAAAAATTGTACTATATATATAAATAAATAAAATAAGGCTGTTAGATGTATTAAAATTTTCGAAAAAAAAATTAAAAAAAAAAAGGTGGAGGGGCACTTACTACAAAAAGAAGATCAGCTTTTCTTAACCAAGTTGAATTCCTAGGTTTAAGATTAGTGTCCAATGGCCCAATTTCTTGAAAATTTCCAGTTCCAACTCCTGATGCTCCCTATAAACATTATAGTAAATTTGTAATCACAACAACAATGTTACTTGAATTAAATTTAAAAAATAATCAATTTACTAAATGAAATGTAGTAATTAATGAACACAGGCATAAAAAAATATATCAATAACAATAATATATCCGGTGTAATCCCATAAAGGTGGGGTATAGGGAAAATAGAATGTATGCGATCCATATCGTTACCTCAGAGATGATGTTGAGATGTTCTTCTTTTTTTTTTTATAGAACCCAGAAGGACGTAATAGAAATACAAGAAAGAATAGATAGTACCCAAACAATACATAAACAACAAAAACAAAACTATCACAAGATAATACTACAATCAATTTATACGACACAACAAATAATAAAAGTACTAATAGTTAATATTATAGTATAATAATGCAGCACTTACAGGTCCACCCTGTAACCATAGAATTATTGGCCATGGCTTATTTGGATCTTCAACTCTATATGAACTTCTGTAGTACCACCAGAACATGTGGGCTTCTATTAAAAAAATAAATAAATAAAAATATTCAATATTCACGTTAATCCCACACTCAAAAAAAAAAATCAAGATCATAATAGCAAACTAGAGAAAAGAAATTAATCTAAATAATTTTCCACTCAATCATTTAAATTTAAATAGTAACAGTCACAACATACTCCATGTAATCTCATAAGTAAAGTAAATCAAACATAGATAATCATCAATGTATAATGTACATAACTATGTATAATTACAAAAAAATTATTTATACTTAGATATATAAGTGAGAATTTGAAGTTTATATAGTCATCATAATCACTGAATTCATAATTAAATATTTATACATTTTTAATGAATTTTCTAAAATAAAAGTTACTAGATTCGTCTGAACCCACCGTAACTAATCTCTTGTATATATCAGTTAAAAAAAGTAAACAGTGAATTCGATCTCAAAAAATAAAAATAATTATTATTTCTTACTTGGTCTAACTTCAACATAGCCCCATGATTCTGAAGAATCTTGATTTCTTGCAGCAATGGCTGTTCTTATTCCTTCATGAAATAATGGAACCAAGAATAATAAAGGAACAACAAGAAAAAATATAAAAATATTTTTTTTCAATTCCATTTTCTTGAAAAATGAAATTCAGAGAGAAGAGAAAATAAAAAAAAGTTATGTGTGATAGAGAATTTGATGATTGGTGAAAAAAGAGGCTTTATATAGTTACTCCTTTTGTTTGACTGAAATCTGATCAGATTTCAAAAATTCGATCTTCTAGTATTATTAAATTTCCAAAGATATCCATCACTCATAAAACTTTAAAAGAATTCTATAAATAAAATATATATCTAAATACAATTTTAAAAATGCATTGAAATTTTAACTTCAAAATCTACGACGAAACGGGAGCATTTTTCTATGTTTCTATAACTGAAATAACAAAAAAAAAGGTGACAGCAATAAAGGGAAAAAGGGAACTGAAAATTTGACTTTACAGAAGAGTTCAGTTGTATAATATTTTATGAATTTATCATATATTTAGTGATAGATATTATGTTTTGGGATAATATATTTTTGAGTGCTTGATTTAGCTAAAATCTGATATAATTTTATATCGAAATTGTGAAATTATTTATCTTGTATAAAAGGTGGGATTATCTATTAATCATGAAATAATTTTGTTCTGAATTAAATGACCCATGAAAATTGGAAGTCTCAAATTCGAATTTTGAGAATAAAAAAATTCTAATAAAGAATGTTTTCTCCTTTAGTTAAATTTATATAATATGAATCTGAATTAATCAAGATTTCAAAAAACATATATGAGATAAATAAAACAATCAAAAGTAATAATAAATAAAATCCAATAAGATGTCTGGGCGACGCCATCCTTTCAAATTTTTACCAATATATTGTTGTGGTATAGTGATAGGATTGTTCTATCCTTAATCAAAAATTTTGTATTCGAGTCTTGAATTTAAAAAAAATAAAATTTACTGAAGCGTCATCTTAAAATGAACTTTGCAGTATCCGATTCAGAAAATAAGATAGTACTACTAGTATTTATTTTGCGATTCAGAAAATAAGATAGTACTACTAGTATTTATTTTTCAATATATATTTGTGATCTATTCTGACAATAGATAAAGAAATAGTAATGAATAATATTCTCAGAGTTTCATTTATTGTTATTGGAATTTGATGTTCATAGGTCAATTTTATCCTATCTTTGTACGTCAATGTTTTTAATGGAGTGACGTGCAAGTGGGAATACTTTCTTTTTTATTTATATTATTTATATTTTTTTTTTTCAAGATTAAAATGCCTAAGGAAATTTCTTATCAACATGGCCAACTTTTTATAATATTGTAAAAAACAAAATGTTAAATTGTAGTATAAACAAACACCTCATTTGTCACGATCCGAATCGAGATCCTGACCGTGATGGATATCCCGAATCATTAAGGCCCGAGAGACTCCTGAATAGCCCAACCCACTAGTGATACTATCCACTTTGAGCCCAGGCCCTCACAGTTTTAAAACGCGTCACTAAAGTGTGAGATTTGGTTCCTTATATACCCAGCACCTCTCCTGTGTTTTGCCGATGTGGGATTCCTTATCCTAAGTTGGGATGTTACATATATCCCTTATGGACTCAGCGTCCTCGCTGAGGTTTGTTCCATCGAATGGGATTTTCCTAGACTAAGGGCTGACACAAGAGTGAAGCTGATACTATTTTTGTCATGACCCGAACCGGGGCTCTGGCTGCGATGGGCATCTCAAATCATCAAGGCCCGAGAGATCTTTGAACGACCCAACCCACTAGTGATATTGTCCGTCTTGGGCCCAGGTCTACACAACTTTAAAACGCATCATTAGAAAGTAAGACTTATTGATGTGAGATTCGTTATCCAAAGTTGGAGTCAAATTTTAATTATATTTTTTACATGTCTTCTTGATTTCATGTATGATTCTTTTTTCTTTTTTAGGTCGAGCATGTTAATATATATTTTTATAATAAGGACTATGAAAGTCATGCTCAAAAAAACAATTATTGTGATACCAAAATAATTTTACAATTATAATTCAAAATTTTTATTGCCTTCCATGTGCATTTGTATTTAATATTAATAAAGTACATTATCACAAGAAAATTGTCCTTAGTGTAATTTTTTTTTAATCTTAAAACAGACAATTTCTTTGGTTGTTAGAGAAGTAATCGTTAGCCAATTGACTACCACAACATAGTAAAGAATAAAAAATTATTTTAACTATTTAAAAGGACAACCTGTCATTAATAAATTTATAAAATATTAACACGTGAATTTCAATAATGAGTGCAATTCATGTCTTATCAATTATTTTAATTTATTTACATGTCAGTAGTAGAAAGTTAGTAGACAACTAGACGCAGTGGCGGATCCACCTTGTAATCAGGGGTTCATTCGAACTTCTTTTAATGAAAAATATATTATTTTTATACAGTTAAAAATATTTTTATGTATATATAGTAGATATTGAGACCTCTTCGACTAGTCCGTATATTTACTTTTGTACCCCTCAATAAAAATTTTAATTCCACCGCTGAGTAAACGTATTAATATTTTTATGTGAGAGAGACATCGGTGATCTTTCTCATCTTTTTCTCCTTATTAGTAGTATACAAGTATTACTATTTTATACTTGCATATAGGGTTGGGCATAAAATATCAAAATTTAAATTATTAAATCAAATTGAAAAGTTTGATAACTGACATTCGATAATTCGATATTTGATATGATATTTGAGAGTAAAATTTTGACATTTTGATATTTGAGATTGAGTTTGGTACGAGATATTAATACCATTTGATATTCGATATTTACCGAATATCAAATATATATATATATATATGTATATATATATATATAGTTAAACATACATATATGTTTAACTAACCATGTTATGATCGGATAGAATAAATAATACCACAAAGAAAAAGAAAATAAGAAGAAGACACACAGATTTATGTGAAAATTCTTGCGGAAAAAATCACGGGCAGAGGAGGAGGATTTTCACTATGATGGAGAGGAGTACAATTGGGAAACAAAAGTCTCAATGACGTAATTTATGTTACGTCCAAAACCGACCCACTAAATGCATTTATATAATACGTGCGTCCAAAAAAATCCTAATCCAAAAACATATCGTGTTTGAGATCGCCCCTGCACCCTCGATCGGCCCGATCCCTACGCTACTGCCACATACCCCACAAAAAATCACAAATATGGGTCGCATCGCGAACTTTTCAGGGCCGGATCAACAAATTTGGGTCACAAAACTCTAACAAACCCAATAGACAATAGTATTAGTCATTCCAAATAATCTTTTGGACCTTAGTAATATATTCATAAAAAGCACAAAAAAGAATATTAAATAAGGTTTCTATTAAATATACTCTTTGAAGTTTAAATGTAGTTTGCACATCTCCAACTTTAATATGGTATTACCAAATACAGTACAGGGGTGGAGCCAACCCTTTGGCGGGGGTTCATCCGAACCTCCTTCGACGAAAATATATACCATTTATACACTTTTAAAATTACTAGTTTAGGTGTACGTGCCTCGCGTGTGTACCTCACTTTAATAAGTTCAAATATTACAGTAAATAGAATAATTGTTTAAATAATAAAGATGAAAAAATAATTAAATTCAACATATTTTGAATATGTAAAGATGAAGAATTTATTTAATTAAACCTAACTTTTACCAAAAAAATTCTCAAAGTTACTCATCTACCATATATAAATTGCAACAAAACAATACGATGAGACATCAAAACAATACAATTAAAACTACCTTTACACAAAAATTTTCTCAAAGTCGTTCGATACTCATTTACCACCTATAAATTATATAAGACGATAATAGAGATACCAAAATAATACAATTAAACCTAACCTTTACATAAAAAAATTCTCAAAGTAGAGATATCAAAGCAATGCAATTAAATCTAACTAACCGACATTTATCTGCAACCCGTAAACTACAACAAAATAATATCCGTAAACTACAACAAAACAATATAATAAAAGAGATATCAAACAATACAATTAAACTTAAATTTTACAAATAATTTTTTTTTTAAAGTTGATCAATATTCATCTACCACCGGTAAATTAAATTAAAATAATACGATAATAATTTACATGGATTAAACCTAATTAAATGTTGGTTTACTCAGATAGCAATTATACTGTAAATTTATTTAGTTTATAATTAAATGGAGAAAAATAAAGAAAAATTAAGTATGGCTATTAAAAATGAAAGATTGTCTACCAAATCATAGTCTCTTTGACTAGAAAAAATTTTGAATGACATTCTTAAGATCATAATTCATTATCGACACAAAACACAAAAATCATCAAATTCTTTTCCTCTGAGCTTTAGCTAATTTGAAAAATAATGTGATCTCAAAATTAAATTTAAGTTTAATTCTATTATGCGTAATAATTGGCGGTTGTTGAAAATTTAAGTCATTAACTTTGATCATATAAAATTTTAGATTCAGATAAATGAATATACTATAATCAATGATATATATATTACTCATCAGCCATAATGTAAGAGATTAGTAGCAATTTCAATAAATCATCAATTGTTGTCGGAAAAAAAATCACCATAATCTATGAATTTTCGGCAACAAATAATTCTAGATAAATATAAACTACCATAATTTCGAATAGACAAAAGCAAAATTTAACAATTTTATTATTTAAAAAAAAAAAAAAGGTTCATATCAACTGCAATGACGGTAAAGAAGTTGTTTGTAACCATAAGAGTTCTTACTTTTATCATTGTAAATTTTTCGTATGTGTATTTAATTTAAAGGAAAATTTTAATGTTTGTTTTTCACTTGGACTACACCAACCACAATGTTTGAATCAAATTATGAATTTCCTACATGTAGTAATAGATTTTGATAAATTATGGACTTCCTAAATTTATTGTTTATTAAAATAAATGAATATTTTATTTGAAGTTTTTGGGTTATCCTTTTTTAATTAGGAATAGTAAGTTTTTTTTAGATGGTGGAAAAGAAATACTATTTTTGTAAAGAATTTTTTTTTTTTTGTAATATAGTAAATATTTAATATTACTAAAATAATAGGGATAAGTGAAAAGACTATTTTGTATAAAACGGAGATTTTTAATGAAGGGCAAAAAATTCAACTCATATTTCTAAAGGTTTTCACACTTTTAATATATTATAGATTATAAATTATAGATTATAAATTTATATATGTATAGTAGGCCCGTTGAACCCCTTCGATTAAGTTTTGAACCCTTAGTTAAAAGCACAATCTGTCATTAATAAATTTACAAAATATTAACATGTGAATTCCAATAATGTATGCAATTCATATGTCTTTTCATTAATTTTAATCTATTTCGTTCTTAGTAAATTTAAATTTATTTTTTTTCCTCCTTATTATATCATTACTATTTTGTACTTGCATAATATGTTTTAGTATTATTTTGTACGTTTTACTTGGTTTTTATTGTTACATGTTGCAACTTTTAGTTGTGTCCATCTTATCACTTTGATGTCTTTCTTTTTCCTTTTTAGTATGTCTAGGTACATTACCTTATTTGCTTTCTTTCTTGCTAAAAAGAGTTTTAGCTCATAGTTTAATTGGACATGTTGATTATATTTATATGATTTTTCATACAAAATTATAAAAAATATTTGTTATGTTATATTATTCTTTTTTGTAATTTTTTTTTTCTTCTAAATCGAGATCTATCAGAAATAACTTCTTCACCTCATAAAAGATATTGTTTATGTTTTGCCTTTTTCAGATTTCATTTGTGTGATTACGTATTAATATTTCATTTTTTACTTTCATAATATCTTTTACTTCGTTTTTAACTTTACATGTTGCAACTTTAGCTGGGTCTATTTTATCACTTTGATATTGTTGTTTTTTCTTTTTAACATGTCTTGGTATATTAGATTATTTGTTTTGTTTTTCTTGCTATAGAAACTTCTAGCTCATAGTTCAATTGGATATGTAGGTTATATTAATACGTCTTCTTATATGAAATTATAGAAAGAATTTATTATCAATCATATTATCCTTTTCTTGCAATCTTATTTTCGTTTTCGTTTTTTGTATCGAGTGTCAAGAATGAACCTTGGGCCTAACGCAACCTCAAAAGCTAGCTCAAGAGGTGAGGATTATCCAAGCCCATATAAGCTAACCACTAGTCTATTTCCCAACCAATGTGAGACTTTTACCCACTCTAACACCCCCTTCACGCCCAGGCCCAACTGGCACTGGCGTATGGACCGGGAGCCCAAAACGAAAATGGACCTTGCTTTGATACCAAGTTAAATAAAGGAAGAAAAACTGAAACAATACACATGAAATAATTATTCAATCTTCATAGGTCATAACAATGAACCTATACAATATTTATGAAGAGAAAGGAGTCCTAATTATCTCTTAATTACTAGCCTAATGATAGGGGAGATCCCTAATTATAGGATTACAGATTTAAGGAAATCAGATACATGATTTAGGGATAATCAGTAACTGATTTTGTTATACTAAATAAGGTAACATCTAAATAAGGTAACATCAATATCGAGGTTTATCGAAAATAATTTATTTACTCCACACAAATATTGTGTATGTCCTATCCTCTTCAGATCTCATTTATGTGATTACACTAGATCTATTATTGTTATTCTAATTTGTTCTTAATTTGAATAAGAATAAAGATCTTTTATATAATTTCCTCTCTGTATTTTTTTTTTAATTTTTGATTTGGTTTTGTGCCCCTTCCCCCCCCCCCCCTATGAAACCAAAAACCAAGAGAGGATTTGGGAATCTTGTTATTAATTTATTAATAGCAACATAAAGGTGACCAAAATCATTGTCTTTTAATATAATCATTTTAAACCAAATGCCATTGTTTTTATGCTTTTCTCAGAGGCTCAAAGAGATTAAAGATGAAAGAATTGAAAAAACATCTTTTGAAATTATGCTAAAAAAATTAGTACAAGAAGAGCATAAATTCAAAAAAAAATAAAATAATTTAAGTAGATAGGTATTGAAGAAAAAATGTTAAAATTAATTTTCTAATTTATATGTATGAAAAAAATGTCCCATCTTGAGAGTAGTTGCTTGATTTTGATTGCCAACAAATTTGACTAACATTTGTTAAAGTGGTCCAAATAACCTATAATCAAAACATCTTTAATTGATTTATGTGGCCCAAAATGGAAGCCATTGTGATGATTTTGTTGCATTTTTTAAGTTAAAAGGAGAAAAAAGAAGTCTCATAGTCATGATGATACATCAAAAATATTTTTATTATGTGCAATTGAACAATATCAATATTATATTGAGTGTAGTCTCAAAAAGTGAGATTTAAAAAAAATAGAGTGTACGTTAATTTTATCCCTATCTCAAAGGTAGAAATACAGTTTAAAGTGCCCAAAAAAAGTTACAAAGTTTAAATATAACGAAGTGTTCCGAACACTAATAATAACAAAATACTACTACTATGCTTCTTCTATTCTTTTCCTTGGCACAACTGGGCCATCCTGAACTTGAACCAGAGACCGCACCCGTAAAGTAAATCATCACACCTACGATCCAATCAATTGGGAGAGAATCAATATATTCCTTTTCGGGAGCGATTCATCCTTCCCGAATGCAGCATCAACTCTCCGTTGTATTGCGCTCTCCAAGTGTGCTTGTTCCCCCCTTCTTCCTTACCCTGACATGTCTTTGTAAAATAACTCTGATGAGAAGAAAAAAAGTGTTAAGAGACCCTCCTGGCCCAACTCGAGACACACAAAGATCCCTTTTCAAGCCTACTCCCATCATTTTCAGTCTACGGCGAAGGAGACAATAAGGGCGAGGCACCGAACACGTTCTACCCTCAACCTCCATCCGTCATTAGTAATCCCAATTCGCTTTTTCTATTCACTAGTACACTGTGCGCTACAACTAGCAACCCCTTGTATAGGTTGGGAAAAGGCTAGCGCGCTAACGCGCAACAGCTGATGAAAAATCAACAACTTCTTAGGAATCAGTTCCGTCCAAGGTCCCTCTTCTTGCCGTGGTTGAACGCACTTACAAACAATAATCGAGATAAAAAAAAATTATATTGTGATTAATCGCTTCAAATGAAGCCATGTTATTCTTATTCTAGGTTGTAGTTAAGAGTGTTTGATGCAGTGTGTTGGAGATGTAAATAGGGAAGGGGTTCAATTGAATCACATTATTAAAAAAGAAAAAAACTATATTGTATAAATATAATTATTTTTAAAATTATATATGAAATTGAAGCCATTATGATGATTTTGGTGAAATTTCGAGCTAAATGGAGAAAAAGAATGTCCCATGATTATAATCATTCACATTTACAAAAATATTTATCATGTGCAATTTAAATAATTTTCACTTATGATTCACTAGTGGAGCATTTAGTTGGTGGACAAATTTAAAATATAATAATCCTAACATAATTTGTAAATGTAGAGGTGTCAAATAAACAAATTTAATTAAATTTTGATAAATTGAAACGAGTTGAATCGATAAAAATTGGGAACTGATTAAATAACAAATTATACACAAATGGTGAACTCAAATCGAGCAAATAAATGTTAAATTTTATGAGTCAAAATTGATACTTCTAGAGTGTCAAATATGTGGTTGTGGTTAAAATTGAGTGTGAATAAACTACGCTACAAGAGGTCAAAAAGTCACAGCTCATCATATTACTAGATATTGTCCGCTTTAGTCTAAGGCAGCACGATTTTTAAAAAGCGTCATTACGGTTTAAGACTCGTTTCCTTAGACACCAATCATTTCTCCTGTATTGTGTCGATGTGGGATTCAGTAAGGGTTTTACATACCTCCTCCTGAGACTTAGCATCAAC
This sequence comes from Capsicum annuum, assembly GCF_002878395.1. NCBI lineage: Eukaryota > Viridiplantae > Streptophyta > Magnoliopsida > Solanales > Solanaceae > Capsicum > Capsicum annuum. The sequence goes on along the minus strand of NC_061121.1, from coordinate 231,073,859 downwards.
GTTGAGGTTTGCTCCTTCATCGTTAAGGTTGTATAAAGAGTGACTCTGATACCATATTTGTCACAGGGCAGTCTTCTAGGTAGTGATATTGTCTGCTTTGGATCTAGGAATGCATGAGTTTGAAACATGCCATTAGAGACTAAAGATTACTTCCGTCTTCCTTATATACCCAATGTCTCTCCCATATTTTGTCGATATGGAATTCGCCAATGGCAAACGACATGTCAAAATTACAATAGTACAATCAATCTTCTCATTGACACAAATTTGGGCTTCTGTCCATTACCACATTGGATCAGTTTATCATTTTGTTGCTTTACAATTTGAAAGCCCTATTACTTAAATGGGCCATAGCTTAACGGGCCTTAAGGTAATCCCTTGGTCCATAACATAGGTTCTTAAGCCCAATAAATGTAACCCTACTTATAATATTATACATTAGTATACACTTTAATACAAGGTAGATATATTTTAAGTGTTGTTATTATACACTTTTATACTAGATAAATATATCGTTTATATATAGATGTATAATATTGTATCGTTTATACTAAACAATATTTTTAGTTATACGAATATAATCTAAAAGACATGATTATAATGTAGATATAAAGTGTTGTGTTGAATCATATATTTATTCAAAAATTTCTTAGAACTAATGACTTAATAATTTGGGTCACCATATGTCAAAATTCTGTTGGGAGCGCCACCTCCAAAATGAGTCCTGCAATATGTGATCAGAAACTAATCAGGGCCCTAATGTGGAAATCTAATGGGTCACCATATATCCAAATTCTTTTGGGAGCGACACATCCAGAATGAGCCCTGAAATATGTGATCCGAAACTAATCAGGGCCCTAATCTGGAAATCTAATGGGTCACCATATATCCAAATTCTTTTGGGAGCGACACATCCAGAATGAGTCCTGAAATATGTGATCCGAAACTAATTAGGGCTCTAATGTGGACATCCAATGGGTCAACATATATCCAAATTCTTTTGGGAGCAATACCTCCAGAATGAGTCATCTAATATGCGATCCGAAACTAATGAAGGCTCCAATGTGGACATCCAACGAGTCACCATATATCCAAATTCTTTTGGAAGCGACACCTCCAGAATGGATCCTACAGTGTGTGATCCGAAACTAATCAGGGCTCCAATGTGAACATCCATTGGGTCACCATATATCCAAATTCTATTCGGAGCGCCATCTCCAAATGCATCATGCAGTGTGTGATCCGAAACTAATCAGGGCTCTAATGTGGACATCCAATGGGTCACCATATATTCAAATACTATTGGGAGCGACACCTCCATAATGGGTCTTGTAGTGTGTGATCCGAAACTACTCGGAGCTCCAATGCGGACATCTAATGAGCCACCATATATTCAAATTTTGTTGAGAGCGCCATTTCTAAAATGAGTCCTGCATTGCATAATCTAAAAGGGCTCACATCCAATGAAAAAAAGAAGAGAGGTCTAATTAGGTCACAACTTCCATCTTCCAACTAGTCAAAAGTTTTCCAACTTTTTTCTGTTCTCATTTTCTTGTTTTAGAGGGTTTTGTCATCATTTCAGCACCTTCCAAAATTCAATGCAACAAGAAAAGATAAAGCCCCATACCTGCTGATGAAATATAAAAATATTTTGTTACTTTAATTAATGTTATTCGCTATCACTTATTAAACTCAAAACACTTATTATATCATCTCAAAAGCTATAATTGATAACATACACCATAATTTTATAATTTATTAATTCAATACATTCTTAAGCACATATAATATTCAACCGTAACTTTAGCCCATACTATATTCATGACTAATCATCATGTTATAGACAAAGATGTTGACATAACTCAACATTGCCTATATGCTTCTAATTAATTTGTGTTGAAAAAATTACTCAAAAATGTCCTCGTTAATTATTAGAAAAAAGAAAAAACTAACAACTTTTTTTTTTTCAATTCATACCATTAATTTAATTTTATAAGTGATATCTTTTTAAAATATTTCATCAGGCAATCATCTTGAGCTCACTAAACACTTTTTTTTTCTTTTCTTTTCTAGTTGTACATCCTATTTTTATGAAGAAAAAAGAGATTATCATCGATAAATCTATAACGTAAAAGATATATTATTCGAGCAAAAGCTAATAAATTCGATCGAATTTATATCTGAACTTCTACCTTCTCCCCTCCTACGTGGCAAAAGATGCCTTAAAGGAGATGATGAGTCAAGAAGGCTCCATAAAAAGAATTATTAGAAAAGAGCACGTAACTACCATGCATGAATTATGTAAGTATATTTTTGTTTTTTAGTATCAAAATTATATAGTAAAAGAATATATTCTAGCTAGATTTCTATTTATCGAAAAGCCAACTTATTATTTTCTTTTTCTTTTTTCTACTATCATATTTCTAACCTAAAATATTCACCATACATTACGTTTATAGGTAAAAATATCGGCGACTGTGTATTGAATTCTTAAAATATAATGAATTTTAAAGAATTTAACACGAATACAATAGTTATTCTAAAAGATCCCATCAACATAACTTTATATCGAGAGACGGATCTAGAATTTTGAGATTGCAGATGTCATGTTACTTTTAACGTTAAAATTACTACTAAAAAAGTATAATTTTTATGGACGTCCCAGTAAAATTTGGCTTGTTAGTAAGAGATTTTTGAAGGAAAATTTAATTGAAACATTATCGAAACGAATTCAGTTAATTTTTTGCTTTTACATTTTGTTATTTACACTGCCCTAAATAAGACAAATATTTTATCAATTTTATAGACTTTGGGTTTCGATTGATTATTTATCTTTTCAATTTGTATAGACAAATAGATTAAATAATAAAAATGTGATTATTATTATAATTACTATCGAAAACAACCTTTCTACTTTTCCAGAGGTAGTGTATGGACTACATACATTTTACCCTTTCCACACCCCACTATGTGGAAATATACTGGATTTGTTGTCGTCGTTGTTGTTATTACTATAAATTGTGAAAGTGAAAAATAGTTGCCAATATTATTCAATAGATATTTACATTCTATTGTTAAGAAATTATAACATCAAACCAAACATCATTAATATGATTTACGAGGAGAGGTTAATTATAAATTTGATGAATCTTCAATTATATTCTACACCTAAGTTAAAAATTCTTAAACAAAAATTACCCAAAAAAAAGGAGTAAAACAAAGATTAAGTCTAAGAGGAAAAAAACTTATTGAAAATAGAATGCAAACAACAAAGATTAAGTCTAAGAGGAAAAAAACTTATTGAAAATAGAATGCCTCAACTGCTGCACCGGGTGGCAGTTAAATAATATACAGATTTTATTCAATATATATATATATACATACACAGTTTTTCGATCGAAGTTTGCGGGTGCCATGACACCCGTGAACCCCCTGTAGATCCGTCCCTGTTTATATCACATTCACCAATATTATAACAACATAATTAGTAAAATCTCATGTGTGACTTTAAATATTAAAGCATACACAAATTTTATTATTACTACAGAAAAGACTCAAAAATACCCCTGAATTATCTGAAATAACTCAAAAATGTCCCTCGTTAGATTTTTGGCTCAAAAATACCCCTCCACTAAATATTTGGCTCAAAAATACCCCTTCCTCTAACAGAATTCGAAAAGGATCAAAAATACCCCTGAACTATCTGAAATGGCTAAAAAATATCCCTCTGTTAAATATTTGGCTCAAAAATACCCCTCCCTTTAACGAAATTACTCCAAGCATGCCACATAGATAAAAAAAAAACTACGTGATTATGCCACATTACCATCCACATGTAAAAAGTTAATATTTTTTAATTATATGACATTTCTTTCTTCTTTATTTTTATTTTTATTTTTAGTTTTATTTTTTTCAAAGCAGTGAAACGAAAAAACCAAAAAAACAATCTTTTGCTAATTACTTCATTAGCGTTTTAAAAGTTCTGGATTTCACCTTTTCATTACTGTTTTAAAAGTTCTAAATTTCATCTTTTTATTGTCGTTTGGGATGAGGGACAACTTGATCTTGATCTGATGTTAACTCGGAGGATGAGCTAGAATTTTAACTTTTAAGCTAGCAAATGTTGATGTACTAATAATTGAGTTGAATTTACTACATGCAAATTCTTTTTTCAAAATAAATGAATTCCTTTTAACACTTGTTTAATCATTCGAAATGAATTCATTTTTCTAAATTAAGTTTTGATGAATAATCTTATTATTTTTAGAACAAATTTGAAAAGAAGTAAAATGATACTTAATATTCATAAATTATTCTTTAATTGTGTCGTTCATTAACTTTTTGAAGATGTATGTCACATTCAAAGATTCATTAATTTTAGATTAGAGGAGGTATTTATTAAATCATTTTAACATAAACATTTTGAGTAAAAGCTAGCAAGGCCAAACACATCTTTTGAGTAACTAATTTGAAGTTTAGTTTGAAATTTATTACTTTTACGAGTAAATCCTAATTTTAACTTTTATACTGGCCTAATAATTAATGGATTTATCAATTTAATAATACTTTTTTGTTGGGTTTCACACTTTTAAACCTATTAACAGAAAAAAACTTATTTTTTAGATGATCAAAGGAATTTGATAATAGCGATGTTACATTTAATAAAAAAATTTCAAAAGAAAATATTATGTAACCACCGTTTGTCTACTTTGATTAAAAATTAAAAAGCCGTGTAAGTTTTGTTCATTTCACTGACATTTTTAAATAAAAATAAAATAAAGAAGAAAGGAATATCATATAATTAAAAAATACTGACATATTATATGTGGATGATAATGTGGCATAGTCACATAGTTTTTTTTTATTTAGGTGGCATGCTTGGTGAAATTTCGTTAAGCGGGGGGGGGGGGGGGGATTTTTTTTCCAAATGTTTAATATTTGGATATTTTTGAGCCATTTCAGATAGTTCAGGGGTATTTTTTTATCCTTTTCCAAATTTCGTTAGAGGAAGGAGTATTTTTGAGCCAAATATTTAATGGAGAGGTATTTTTGAGCCAAAAATCTAACGAGGAACATTTTTGAGCTATTTCAGATAGTTCATGGGTATTTTTAAGACTTTTTCGTTATTACTATTTCATGAAAATAGAGAGATTATTTCTAAAAAATAATAAATTTAATTAATAATATTTTTTAATATTTATTTAATATTTAAAATTTACTAATCTCTAATTCACATCGCATAAATTAATCTGATAAAGGAAAAAAGCATTCAAGCAAGAATATTTTTATTTCAAGAGTTAAGAGTTCAAAACTTGTGCATAAAATTATGAGAGAGTTTCATCAATCTCATCATAGTATATATATTTTGATAATAAGTACTAGTATAAGTTAATATAAATTTATAATTAAATATTTTTCAACAAAATATCTTATATCTCTATCGAAAAGCCAAAACATGGACCCAACTCCTTGTTTTTTCTTTGTCAACATTATCATATTCCTACCCCACAATATTCATCTATACTATACACATCATAATCATCCAACTAGGGGCTGCAGATTGATTTTTTGTTTTTATTCGATATCTATTTTAAAGTTTAATTAATTTAAAATATTAATTTTAGAAGTATAATATTTATTTTATTAAAATTAATTTTATATTTTAAATTTTAAATTTAAGATATTTAACTAAGAAGTAAGAGAAATATTTAAGATTCTATTGTAACTTTTTATGATTAAATTATTATTGTTATTATTATTATTGTTATTAAATCATTATATATTTAAAATTTTTATATGTTTTATGATAAAGTTGTATATAATAGAGTTTTATAGTTTGATTTTTTTCAGATTTATAGAGTGACAGTTTGTTCGTTCATATTTTATGGAGTGAAGTGTTAGTCAATTCTCACATTCAATTCAAAAGTTGAATGTGGCAAAAATAAGAATATTGTGTTGAATGTGTAAATTTACTAGGGAAGATAAGGTTAGGAATAAGATTATTTGGAAGAAGGTGTAAAATAAGAAAAATAAAGTTGAGATGGTTTAAGCATGTGATGAAAAGGGACACTGATGCCTTAGTTCGTAGGTGTGAGAGGTTGACTTTGGTTGATTTTAGGTGGGATAAAGGTAGGCCGAAAAAATAATTTTGAAGGGAGGTGATGAGACATAACATGAAACAGTTACAACTTACTGAGGATATGACTCTAAATAAGAAGATATAGAGAACGCAAATTCGGTTAGAGGGCTAATACATGTGGATGAGTCGTAGCCATTAGATAAAAATGCTTTGGTATAACCTTGCTAGTAGTCGTAAGGATTTAAACATAGGTTAGAGTTTCTAGTTAGGAATTTGGGTGAGGTGTGTGCTTTCAATTTGATAGTGTAGTATTATTTTATGGGTGTCGTATTTCTATTATTTCATCTTATTTTATATTTTATTATAACTTCGTTTACTTTTTTTATTCTGAGCTGAGTCGAAAATAATCTCTTTACTACTTCAAAAATAATGATATAGACCTCATATATAGAAATACATTGAATATACTATTATTGTTGATTTTTTCTTTCAAATCCTACATACAATAATAACTTTAATATATCAGATTATTCTATTATTAATTTCAATAAAGTTAAATTTGTGTGAAATAAAATTTATAGAAAAACCCAACGTATTTTATAATTGAATTTTTTTTTTTATCAAACTTCAATATAATTAATGCAAAATATCTATTAGAAAACCAACAAAATTATGTTGAACCCCAAAAATTGAATTTGTAGACCCCATATATAAATTAATCCAAAAAATCTTAAATCATCACCAACCATCCTTATATTATTTTCATATTCTTTCACTCTTCCTAGCTTCCTTCCAAAAACTTCATTTCCACCATCTTCCACTACACTATACACAATCAAAAAGTATACTTATATATTTATTTAATGTTTCTTTTTCTTACTCACAAAAAAAAAAAAATGAGAATAAAATTTGAAATATAATACTCACAAAAATATCTGAACTTTGATTGAATTTTCAGTTGAGCATACTAAACTTTACGGGGGTCCTATTACCCCTAAACTTTTTAAAGTGAATTTAATTCCCCCCGAAACTCTATACCCGGATTCGACGCTAGCGCGTGTAATACACGCGCCAAATCTCATTTTTACACATATATTGGCGCGTATAATACGCGCGCCACCTCATATTTACACGTGTCCAAGTGGGCAGATATATGACATTAAAATACGAAAAAAAAAGTCTAGAGGGTAATAGGACCCTCGCAAAGTTTAACATGCTCAACTGAAAATCTGATCAAAATTCAGGTATTTTCGTGGGTATTATATCATAAAATTTTGTAGAACATTAGTACAATAGTCAAACTAAGAAATTTTACATTCATCAATGAGTTAATGATTCTGCTTCTACAGCAATTGGAAGACCCTTTAATACTTTAAAAAATTTATAGTAATTTATAAATTTGGTGGAATGAAATGCGATAAATAAAAGTAAATAAAAAATTATTTTGAAATTAATTTTTTTTTATTTCATGTATATAACAACAACAACAATCAGAAGAAGGTAGAATCTATGCAAGTTGTGCCAGGATATTTTAAAAATTGAAAGATTGTTCCATTAAAATCTCAGCTTTAACTTGTATTAGACTCCATCCAAATACCAACAATAATATTGATAATATTGATATATCAAACGTAATTTCACAAAATAAGATTTGAAGAATTTAAGATAGAAGGTACGCAGGTTGTATTGATTATTATCTTAAAAATAAAAAAATTATTTTCAATAAACAGTTTAATTTGTAGGCCTCATACAAACAACAATAACATCAAGAAACATAACATATATCTTATAAAGACAGATTATTTTTAATAGATTATAAATTTAATTTATAAATCCCATACAAATAAGAACAACAATAATAATAACAACACAATATCTATCTAATATAATCTCATAAAGTGAGACTTGAAAAAGATAAAGTGATGCAAGTCGTATCATTATCTTAGCTTAAATATAAAAAGATTATTTTTAGTAGACCCTCGATTCAACTTGTAGACTTTATACAAACAACAATAAAAATAATAACACAATATATATTTAGTGTAATATCATAAAATAAAATCTGAAGAGAGTAAAGCGACACAAGTCGTACCATTATCTTAAAAATTTAAAAAAATTATTTTTGACAAACGCTCGACTCAACTTGTAGATCCCATATAAAAACCTTAATCCAAAAAATTCCTAAAATCATCATCACCATACATCCTTATCTTCTTCACCCTCTCTTCCTCCCAAAAACTTCATTTCTATTTCCACCATCTTCCACTACATCACAAACACACACTCAAAAAAAATAAAACTATTTAATTTATTCACCAGCCAAAATTTTTTTTTTTTTTTTTTTAAAAATGAGAATAAAATTGTCTAGAACATTATTACAATATTCAAACACAGAATATTTACATTCATCATCTGACTCAATTACAACATTCCAAGCTAATAACAATGATTCAGTAACTACAGCTATTGGTAGACCCTTTAAGCTGTCAGCACCATTTGATTCATCAATGGCTTTAACTGTACTTGTTCTACTCACTGCTCTTTTCTTCATGGGATTTTTCTCCATTTATATACGTCACTTCACTAATGAACCAACTGCTGTTGTTGCTGGTGATGATGATGATGATCGTCGTCGAAGAAATTTACCTGCTTCTTCTACTACTATATACAGGTGATTTCTTAGGGTTTGTCCTGAATGACTTTTTTTTTTTATTTGTGTTTTGAAGTATATATATATATATATATATATATATATATATATATTTTATTTTATTTTGAAAAAAATAAATTAATATGGGTGGTTATTGTGATTTTTACTATTACTTATTCTTCTACCTTACACATAGGTTGGTTAAAATTTGTCCTGAATTTTCGATTTTATATTGCTTTATGTTTTACATTCGAAAATGAATATGTTTTTTTTGGTAGAAAGAATTGACTTATGGATTGAACAATCGAGAGCAATTTATTTATGATGTTTAATGATAAATTTTTTTTTGAAGTATTTTGATTTTTTTGAATTTCTTACCGAAATTATGAGTTTTCTACTTAAAACTATTTTCAACTATTAAAAGAAATATATATCAATTATCAATTGTTCATTTTTTCCCATTTGAACGACTGTTTATTAGAATATATTTTAACTATTAATTATTTATTTTTTCTATCTGGAGTACAGTGCTATATATTTTAGATAAGGAAAATAAGTAATTGATAGTTGAGATTTACTTGGATAAACAATGATGATAGTTAATGTAGAAAATTTACAAACATGATTAGTGTGAGAATAAAAAAAATTGAAATACTATTTTAGGTATATCTTTTACCTTCAATGGTCCTAAAATGAAATATGAGCTCAATCCATAATATTTAGTAGAAAGAAAGATAAATTATTTCAGGCTCATCATCAAATAATTACTTGTTCACAAATTATGCTAGGAAAATAGTTTTTATTTTTCACTTCATAAAATACACAATTGCATTCCTAATTATCAAACTTATTTATTTGCCCTCATAATTTACTTTGTTGTATACAGTAATTTATTATTATCATCATGATTTGCAATTATATATTACAATTTTTATATAACATTATGTTATTTTGATTCTAATATAGGTCTTGTCGGAAAGGGATGGACTCATCAACGATTGAATCACTACCGTTGATTTCTTACGGTGGAGCCGCGAAGCACCTGATGGAAGACTGTTCGATTTGTTTGACCGAGTTTGAGGTGAGTGAACTCGTTCGACTCATCCCGTACTGTCGTCACATATTCCATAAGCATTGTCTGGACACGTGGCTATCATCGCACGTTACTTGTCCGCTCTGTCGGTCCACGCAATTTTTCAAGAAAGCAGACGAGCTTTGCTTGGTTGTAGATGATGTAGAAAATGGGAATGGTGCGAGTGAGGGATCAACGGTTCAAGAGTGTGACACGTGTAGAGATATTAGGAGATCATGTAGCTTTTCGAATTTGGGAAATAGGGTGGCATTGCATAGAAGTGCAAGTTTTTGAGAAGAAAAAAAATGTAAAGATTTTGGAAAGTATTATTTTTGTACAACACCCAAATTGACAATTTGCCGCGAAGTATATTATTGCTTTCATTTCATATTAATTGTTAGTTTAATTTTTTTCTACACGTCTTTTAAGAATTATAAATAGGATGGATAGTCATCTATTCTGTCGGTTTATATAATTTTTTAAGTAAGGCAGATGAGGTTTGTTTGGATGTAGTTGATGTAGAAACTGAAATAGTGTGTGAGATCGATGGTTCAAGAGTGTGACACGTGTAGAAATGTTTGAAGATACGTAGCTCTTTCAATGTCTTTTAAGAATTATAAATAAGATATTTATTCTGTTGGTTTACGCTATTTTTTAAGAAGGTAGATGAGGTTTGTTTGGATGTAGTGGATGTAGAAAATGAGAATGGTGTGAGCGAGGAATCAACGGTTCAAGAGTGTGACACGTCTCGTAATGTTAGAAGTTCATGTAGCTCTTCCAACTATTCAATCACTATCGTTGATTTCTTACGGTGGAGCCGCGAAGCACCTGATCGAAGATTGCCCGATTTGTTTGATCGAGTTCGAGGAGAGAATTCGTTCGACTCATTCCATACTGTCGTCACGTGTTCCATAAACAATATCTTGACACGTGGCTAGCATCGCATGTGACTTGTTCGATTTGTCGGTCCACACAATTTTTCAAGAAAGCAGATGAGGTTTGTTTGGATGTAGTTGATGTAGAAATTGGGAATGGTGCGAGTGAGGGATCAACGGTTTTGAAGTGTGATACGTGTAGGAATGTTAGGAGATCATGTACCTTTTTTCGAATTTGGGGAGTAGAGTGGCATTGCATAGAAGTGCAAGTTTCTAAAAAAAAAAATGAAAAAGGTAGAACTTGTAAAGATTTTTGTAAGTACACCTTTTGTAAAGCAATCAAGTTGATAAATTATTATGATGTAATAATAACTTTATTTTGAAGTGTAACGTGAAAAATCGTGTATATTGAAATATATAACTTCATAAATATTTTTTTTTTCAGTTACAATTTTGTAAATCTAAAATTGATATGAAGAACATTCTTAGAGTTGGAATCTATTCATTAATGTATCACATGGACCAAATTAGGAATATTTTCGTCTTTTTTTTTTTTTCTTTTTTAATGACGAAGAGCTTTTAACTTTTTCTTTTCTTTTTCATGATTAGTATGCAAGTGAGATCAATATAAATTTGGTGGAATTGTTGAAACTTCTTCACTTTTTGTTAGGGGATTTGGATTTGATTTTGTAAGAACAATTTTTTTTTTTGTTAGAAGTATCATCTCAAAAAATAATCCTTGTAATCCATAAATTTGAATTTAGTCGAATCTCAATACGCACATATGACACCTGATGAAAACACAAAGAAAGAAAAAGTATCATATAAGTGTGGCATCAAAATTGAAACCTCAAAGTAATTTTTACTAACACCTTTTGTTTGCTTATTTACATTAAAAGCTTACTAACAATTTGATTAGGAGTTAGGAATCGGAAAAAGACGATTTCTTGAAGCAATTGAAAGTTAGCTCCACCCCTTTTGTTTCTAAAAAATTAGAGTGCCTGATTTATAGTATTTCAGGAGACATTGGTTACATGTAAAATTAGGGAGATTTTTCTTAGCGAGGGGCACTTTGCAATGAAATGAGAAAGAGACGCGAAGTTTAAAACAGGAATCTACCAGAAGATTATTTGAATTCAACGGGGCACGAATATCAAGACATAAATTGGTAATTGTCCAGTCAAATAATTATGTTATGGACATGAAACCTCTCTGTTCCAACTTACCACTAATCCGTACTGTGTTTACAAAAGTACAATCGACAACATACCCTGTGAAATCCTATAAGTGGCGTGAGAGGCCCTCGGCTCAAGTAAAAGGTGTTATTGAGGCAATACCTTTTATATCAGAATGTCATAGTAACTTATAGTGGGAGATGATGCTATAGACATAACAAGCTGGTAATAGAGCGATGGCTACTCCAAATTGGCATATAAACTTGCGGAAGATTGGCTGTCACCGTCTCTCTGAAATCCTACGATCTTGATAGGGGGACAAATTGCATTGCTAATTTTGCTGATGGCGCCATAATATTGTCAATTGTTCATGAAGCTGTCTTATTAATGTGCAATGATCATACATACCCAGTCATGCTGCAGAATATGCTAGTATCCAGCAATTTTTTGGGCACCTACTGCAGTGGCAAGCTTAATCTTGGTCAAGTTTTAAATCACCTGCACATAAAACAAACAATTCCAAACTCATGACGTGAAATGGATGCACTTTGACTTAAAGTAGGCCACATAGGTCGGTAGTAATCTACCAACAAAGGCGAATCTAAAGTACAGCATATGAGTTCAGTAGAACTAAATAACTTTGCTCACATCTTGTATATTTTTGGAGAAATCTACTTCATAAATATTTGACTGTGAATTCAGTTATTATTGTAATAAATTAACTTGAGGTCACTATAGGAACCTATAAATTTCAAATCATACATGTGTCTCTGGCTACCAGTCATGTTTAACTAGGTTAGCTATAACCGGTGATAGACATAAGTCTTTTGACATGTAACGTTATGCTCAATGGCAAGCCTACTTATCACAGTTTCACCACATATTCCTAATTCTATTTAGGATATCTGAGCCAATTAGTTCATCCGACTTCAAGAAATCATGTTTCATGTGAACTGCAAGGGGGTGAGTCAGTAGACCTAATTACTAGTGAGGACTATGGAGGCGCTATACCTGATTCGGAATCAGCAGTTGCTTACAGTATTTTCCTTGTTCTCAGATACCAGTACATGAGATAAAAGGCCAGAACAGCCCCGACGATTATTCCTGCTGTTGTAAGCCAGAACGCAAACTGCATTTAATTAGACAAATATATGATGAGAAGATAGAAGTTCGGAAATATTTCCCACAATGGGCAGATAGGTAACGAGCTCTCAATATCTAAGAAACATACCATATGCTCCTCTAGATAGGATCTTAAGTTCATCCCAAATATACCTGTACAAAAGCCAAAATGGGTGTGTCATAAAATGTCTCAACAGTATACATGCGTATCAATTTGCTATATATGAAAATCATCTCTCAATATAGATGAACTATTTGCAGCACTAGAATAGAAAATGAAAACCATCTTTTATATTCTATTATCCTATTGCTATTCATTCTCTACTCCAGGGATTTCTCCTAAATAACAACAACAACAAACCCAATGTATTCCCACAAAGTGGGGACTGGGGAGGGTAAAGTGTACGCAGTCCATACCACTACCTCCAAAGAAGTAGAGAGGTTGTTTCCGATAGACCCCTAGCTCATTTCTCCTAAATAAGGTTCTAGATTTTTAAGACAAGTGGTGAAAAGATGACACTACAATAAAATGAATGTGTGGTCATACAAGATTATATAAGATTAAACATGACCATATCCGCCAGAAGGTGCAAGTAGCATGCATTCAGGATAAAATGAGAGAAGGCCGCTCGCAACGGTTTTGTGAAACTAAGTGCAAACCACTCGTTATGAGCAACATTTTCGTTCAAATCATGGGTAGCTATAACTTAAGGAAAGTAGGAATAACAGTTAGAAGCGGAATAGAAAAGCTTGAAAGGGATAAGTGATGAAACCTGATGATTCAGATAGCAATAACTGATAACTTCATAGGCTTAGTAATATTTTTTCTTTGAAGCCACAAAAAAAACTTCAGGTCAAACCTATATGACGATATGTGAGACCTGGACAACAAGGTTGAAAACCTAGAAACTTCATTTGATACAGAAATAGCTGATTTATGAACGCTCAACTGTTTTAGTGCATGACAAAGTGCAACTATATCTGGGACAAAAACTTGTGAATTTAAGGTACACTTCCAGATTTCAGAAAAAAGCATCTGAAAACAATACCATTAAATTGTGTAAATACGTTTATTGCGCATAAAAGCAAGATACCAAGGCACCTGTATGGTCTAATAAACCCCCTCCACCTCCTCGCACACCAAGAAAAACAAGAACACTGAAACTAAGAAGTGTTAGAGAGCCACATATCTACAGAACCTATCTGTTGAAAAAAGGGAACTCTAAGCGAACTCAATACTGGGACTAAATCCATTGCATCTAAAACAAGATGAATCAGTAATCATAGGTGAGTAAGTGGGTAGAAGTAATTCTCGTAAAAGTAACACACTGTGCCACTTAAGCCCTGTGAATTCTACTAGCACTATGAATACCTAAGTTGGAAATATGCGTGCATCACCAATAATGTCTTAGCAGACAAAACTGAGGGGCAACAACTGATTCTCATGAAAAAATATCAAAGAAGAAAATACTGGACATGTTTAACCTGTTTTTCTGTTTAGTTGGATAGATACCTGCTACCAGAGCACCAATGGCAACACAAAATGTCCCAACCTGCAGAACCAGTTCGAATCTGCTCACCTCAAGCCTCCGAGAACTGAAAAGGATAAACAGAATTTTTATATTAAAAATAAGTGTGCTCACTAATAATGTTTTCACATCTATGCGTCACTACACCACAAAGAAGCCAAAACACCGGATGAAATCAAAAGCAGATTCACCAATCATGTTCAGTTTACCAACATTAGTATAAAGAGCTAGAGGAAAAGTAATAAGACATGTACAAACCTCAAGTTTACAGCAATTGAGTCTTCCATTTCTTTTGCAGAATCAAGGAGCCTTTCTGCTTGACCATGGCAAGATTCACATCTGCATTGGGATGAACAAATGGAAACCTGTTTCAGTAACTTACAGGCTAATATTTTGTACAGACAAATCAGGAAAGGATGGTTCGAGATTCATTTTGTATGATCATAAAAAATTGCTTTATAATGGACCGAAAATTTGATTATTACTTTTAAATTTTTGATTGGTGGACAACTCTGCTCTGTCATAGAATTTGCAACAACAACAACATACCTAGTGTATTCCCACAGAGTGGGGTCTGGGGAGGATAGAGTGTACGCAAACCATACCACTACCTCATATGAATTTGCAGTGAATACAAAACTCAAAATATAGGAAGTGTGAATGATATGTATAAGAAAAAAAAAA